>NC_046372.1:48943281-49183281 GCF_011125445.2 Fundulus heteroclitus
ATACAGCAAACTGATTGGCTGAGCAGCAAAAATCGAATCACGTGACCTCTCGGACCGAGCGCAACAGTTTAGATTTTTTTATATCAGCAATAGCTTATTAATGTGCAATTGAAAACGTGGGAACATTGGTGTTTTGAGATCACTGCTATGTTTAGCAACTTATCTAAGTGCAAGAAAGTTGCCGTCTGACAGTTCATACGAAACTTCTTAAGGAGACGTCCCACAGATTCTGGCCCACGGACGGTTTGTTGGAAACTACGGTTGTAGCTCAGTGTCTGCCTTGCGGTGGTTGCGGAGAGGTGTCGTATTTTGTAGAATAAATCATCCGCCGATGAGTATTGATCTGGAAAGCCGAATCTGAACCACCGAAAACATTTCAGATCCCAAATGTAGCGCGTTCTAATTCTTCCAGTGTATTAGCAGCTTCCCGTAAGAGGTCGGACACTGAACGTCTGCCTGCTGAGTTTGACATTATTAAACAATGCTTCATGTCGGGGAAAAGCCATGTAGATTGACCGACGCAGTAAAATCTAACCAACCAATGGAGAAGGAAGGTTGAAGCCCTTAAGACACAGCCCTCCCTCATTTGCATAATGAGTAGAAATGCATAGAGAAAATGTAAACGGACCGGCAGAGAAATGTTAAAAGGAGAGACAGACAATGTAACACCAATACAAACAGAAATGTAAACAGGTACAGGTCAGACAATGTACAAACAACAAACAGAAATGTAAAAGGAAAGATAAAGATAGAAATGTAAAAAGGACAAACAGAAATGTAAAAAGGACAGCAAGAAATAAATAGCATCGGAGAAATTAATAGGGCAAAAAAATACAAAGAAAGAATAAAACAGACAAAAATATATATAACATGCACATAAATAAATACTTAAAAAAATAAGTAATTAATAAATAAAGTGGCTAATTAAAGGAAATATTTACATTTTGTCTCACTGTATAATTCATTTTCTATCTACATTTATTTGTGCATTGTATTTTTGGTGGCACATAATTGTATGCATATTTATTATTGAGCATTTATTTATTTCTGTATTTATTTTTAAATATGGAAGACTTGGTCCTCCATACTCCAGGGCTCAACAAGAGTTCATCTAAAGATGTTTTAGTAACTGATTGGTGACCTTTAGTTTATATTTTAGAAAGTTAGTTATAAGTAGAGTTATGTGGTTTTATGTTTTTTGGATACAATCCGGGTTAGCACCCGAACATCCCTTTCAGACAGCTTCCTCGTGCGTCCACAGTTAATCCTGTTGGATGTGGTTCGTCCACATTACCCTGGACACCGTGGCTCTTGATACATCACAAACACTTGCTGTCTTGGTCACAGATGCAAGGCAAGGCAAGGGAAATTTATTTATATAGCACAATTCAGTACAGAGACAATACAAGTGCTTTACATGATTAAAATATAGCAAAATAAAAGCAAGTAGAGATAAAATGTAGAAACAAAGACGAACATTAAAAACAGTAAAACAGTTTAACTAGAACAGTTAAAATCCTGAACAGATGTGTTTTTAATCTTGATTTAAAGGAACTCAGGCTTTCAGCACTTTTACAGTTTTCTGGAAGTTTGTTCCAGATAAGTGGAGCATAGGAACTAAATGCTGCTTCTCCTTGTTTGGTTCTGGTTCTAGGTATGCAGAGTAGGCTGGAGCCAGAAGACCTTAGTGGTCTGGAAAGTTGATACACTGATAACAAGTGTGTAATGTATTTAGGTGCTAAGCCATTTAGGGATTTATAGACTAACAGAAGTATTTTAAAGTCTATTCTCTGAGATACAGGGAGCCAGTGTAAGGACTTTAGAACTAGGGTGATGTTCTCTACTTCTTAGTCTTGGTGAGGACGCGAGCAGCAGCGTTCTGGATCAGCTGCAGCTGTCTGATCCACTTTTTAGACAAACCTGTGAAAACACCGTTGCAGTAATCAATTCTACTAAATATAAACGCATGGATTAGTTTTTCCAGATCCTGCTGAGACATCAGTCCTTTAATCCTGGAAATGTTCCTCAGGTGATTAGAAAGCCGACCTTGTCACTGTCTGTAAATGCTTTTGGAGGTTCAGGTCTGAGTCCATCACTACACCCAGATTTCAGGCTTGATCAATGGTTTTAGCTGAAGCGACTGAAAGCTGTGTGCTAACTTTTGATCTCTCCTCTATTGGTCCAAATATTATTACTTCAGTTTTGTTTTTATTCAATTGAAGAAAGTTTTGACACTTCCGGCAAGATGTGCACCAACAATTTGTCCTCCTTTGAACTCACCCATGTCACCCATAATGTTGTGTGCATTGCAATATTTTGAGCAAAACTGTGCTCTTTACCCTGCTAATTGGACCTTCACACTCTGCTCTTATTGGTTCAATGTGCAATTAATGATGATTGGCCACCAGGCTGGTCCAATTTAGCCATGAAACCTCCCACACTAAAATGAGAGGTTTCAGTTTCATTGTCCAATTCCTGTATATAGTGTATTTCACTTACTGAATTGAGTTACTGAAATAATTGTCTATACGTTTATTTATTAAGATTTAATTCTAGTGTTTATGTAAGGCAGAGGTTACAAATGTAAACGTTACGACCTTTTGTTTGGACCGTTTTTGCCTTTTCTTCTTTCTATTAAAAACGGCTCTACGAAAAGAAGTGGATGGTTTTGATGAAGACAAATCCTTTTTACTCAGAAGGTTTGATTTTAAAATCCCCAAGCGATGAGAGCCTACGACCAAGGAACTCGGAAGCTTTGCCTTTGCCCACCACCAGGCGGGTGCCTTCTTCAACTTCTTCAGAAGTTGAACGTTTCTAGTTATTATTATTATTATTAGGCCCGAGCAGCGAAGCGCTGCAAAGGCCTATTGTATCTGTAGTGTTAATTAGGCCCGAGCAGCGAAGCGCTGCGAAGGCCTATTGTATCTGTAGTGTTAATTATTATTAGGCCCGAGCAGCAAAGCCGTGCGAAGGCCTATTGTATCTGTAGTGTTAATTATTAGGCCCGAGCAGCGAAGCGCTGTTATGGCCTATTGTATCTGTAGTGTTTATTATTATTATTATTCTGACCCCCTATAGAGGGGCCTTTCTGGGGGCTTTCTCATTTTCAAAAACTCACCAAACTTTGCAGATGCATGGTGAGTGTTTAAAATTTTTGTTTTTTAAGGTCGTCACAAAAATCTAAAGAAAATTGCCTCAACGGCGCCACCTAGAAATTTTCAAAGGACCCTTTGCTATTCACTTACTTCGTCGTAGAAACATGAAATTTGATATAGTTGTAGAGCTCAACAAGATGCTCAGAATTTCCAATTAATGTCATAGTGCAAGTATCACAGGAAGTTACAGCATTGGTATAAGATTGAACTCCTCCCAGAGATATCGAGCGATCGGCTTGAAACTAAGGCAGTCTAATCATAAGGCATGGCCAATCAAAAGTTATCAAAACGGTGAGTTTTTGAGCATGGTGAAGGGGGATTAGCAGGAGTCAAAGTTCACCTACACGCCATGAAACACAAAACTGTTATATTTCATACACAAAAACTCACACCAGCCACCAAACTTTCAGTAATTGATCACCATCAGGTCTCCTATAATATCCAATGGTCAAATGATGACATTGCTTAGGCCACGCCCCCTGACAACAGGAAGTGTCATGTTTTGTTGTAAGCGGTCGCTATGTTACCCCTCTGAGCTAATCAACATGAAACTGTGTCCAGAGACAGAACACATGTTGGTGTGTTGTGGATTTCAGGCCCAACTGGATTCGATGGAGCAGGGGGGCGTGGTGGCGTGGGGGAAGTCACCCTCAAACGACATCTCTCCAGACTTCCGTAGGATATTGACAAATTTAATGAAAAGTAACTTAAAATTACCTTAAAAAGACAACATTTTTAAAAGTCAAAAGGCTTATTTAATGCTTTGAGGACATCTCTTCTATTCGGCTACAAAATCAAACCAAAACAGGATGATCTTTATAGCTATAAGACCATTTTTTAAGATGTCAATACATAGATTTTAAGCTGGTGGGTCGCCACTGCCTCCGGTGGCCATATGCATCGCTGCATCAACTGATCTGCACCAGATTTTTTGCGAGTCGTGGGGGAGAGCTGCTCAATGCCTTCGTGTGTATTGCCCGGTGGACAGGCGGGGAAAATGCGTGACTGCTTCTGCCGTGGCTGGCGTGCACGAACACCTGCGGTGCCAATAGGCCGGAGTGGAGCACAATAAAGATTTTAAAAAGAATTGTAAAATATTTTTCTGGAGCTTGACTCAAAGCAAAACAATGTTTATAATTATTGTAAACATTTGTATACTCTATGTTTATCTTGTTTTTAAGTATTTTATATTTACAATAAAATGCATCATTTATTTTTTAGACTAGTTCCATATGAGAGGTTGCAAGAAATCTTTGTAACTTTACTGAATTTGCTGCTTAAGAAGATTGGGTTTGACAGACAACACCAACTGTCCCCTCAATCCAGTGCACACAATACCACAACAGACCTCATCACGCTCTACAGTACATCAAGAAAACTAAATCAACTAAAACAAGTTCACGAGTGCACATGAAATGAAGTTAATCCATATTGTGTGTCAGGGTGTACTCTCCAGAATTTGACATCTCAGCAGAGCCTGTAATAATTATAGAAAGTAACGTTATAGTTGTTCTGCCTTTGTTAAGACAGCAAGGAATTCATGTCGTGAATACATTATATAAATAAGATATTAATTAATTCTTAGTCAGAGGAAATCCATGGTAAAAACAGTTAGAAACGTTTTGGGTTCATATTTAATCAGAGTGAGACATCACAACTTTGTTAGATCTCTATATGAATTACGTGAGATAGTGAGTGCTCTCACCTGTTGAAGTTGAATTTGTTCTACACGCTTCTGCCTTGGAAAATATTCGTCTTTTTACAAAAAGAATGTTTAAAGCCAGATTTGTGAAAAAAGGTTATTCAGAGAACGCAAGAAAAACAAGCTTTGTGTGGGGAACTTTTGTCCTAGCTTTCTAGCTGCATATGGCCCGAGGACAGCACAATAGTTTTCTTGAAGTATAATTTAAAGTAGAAACAAGTATTAATTTCAAAAGGTAGGTAAAAAAGGATAAAGGTTTTTACAAAATCTTAAAATGTTGGATAGTCGTTATTTCCATCTTGCTGTGAAAATTGGTGAAATATTATAATTGATTGCTTAGATATAAAAATTGCAAGGCAATTACTAAAATTGCCTTTTGTTAAATTTTTTTTGGCATGCCATACTTTACATTTATAGGTAGCCTAGATGTGCATAATAAAAGAGTGGAACTAAAACCTGGTCTAAAATTATTGTGGAGCTTTAACTTGCTAAGAGTAATAACGTTAGATGATTATAGCTTTAAAATGAGATAACTGTCTCATAAAATGTTTACTTGGTCTAAAGAGATGATGCAATTCAATGTTATTTATGTTATTTATATAGCGCCAATTCATGAAACATGTCATCTCAAGGCGCTTTACAAAGTCAAAATCAATCAGATTGTACAGATTGGGTCAGATTATACACATTGGTCAAAAAATCCTATATAAGGGAACCAGTTCATTGCATCAAAGTCTTGACAAGTAGCATTCTCTCTTGAAGAAGCGTAGAGCCACTTTGCAGCAATCCCTCATACTGTGCAAGCATGAAGCGACAGCGGGAAAAAAAAATTCCCCATTAACGGGGAGGAAAAAGCTCCAGCAGAACCAGGCTCAGTATGAACGGTCATTTGCCTCCATCGACTGAGGGTTAGAGAAGACAGAGCAGAGACACAAAAAGACAGACAAAAAAAGCACAAAAGCACACATTGATCCAGTAATCTGTTCTACGTTAGATAGTAGTAGCGGGTGATCTGTCTTCCCTGGATGATGCCACAGCTAACAGAATGCAGTTGTCTGCATTGTCCATGGCTTTGCAGCAATCCCTCATACTGAGCAAGCATGAAGCGACAGCGAGGAAAAAAACTTCCCATTAACGGGAAGGAAAAACCTCCAGCAGAACTGGGTTCAGTATGAACGGTCATCTGCCTCCATCAACTGAGGGTTAGAGAAGACAGAGCAAAGACACAACAAGACAGACAAAAAAAGCACAAAAGCACACATTGATCCAGTAATCTGTTCTACGTTAGATAGTAGTAGCGGGTGATCTGTCTTCCATGGATGATGCCACAGCTAACAGAATGCAGTTGTCTGCATTGTCCATGGCTTTGCAGCAATCCCTCATACTGTGCGAGAATGAAGCGACAGCGAGGAAAAAAACTCCCCATTAACGGGAAGGAAAAACCTCCAGCAGAACTGGGTTCAGTATGAACGGTCATCTGCCTCGATCGACTGGGGGTTTCAAAAGACAGAGAAGAGACACAACGCAGCTGTTTAGAGCATTGAGCTTGGGTCCCAGGTGTTCTGAGTTTAGCTCCCACAGACTGCCACTCTGGGTCCCTGAGCAAGACCCTTAACCCCTGATTGCTCCCCAGGCGCCGCACATTGGCAGCCCACTGCTCCCCAAGGGGATGGGTTAAGATACAGAAGTGAATTTCTCCATTGTGAGATCAATAAAGTTCGATAAAGTTCAATTATTATTATAACTATAGAGGTAGCTCAGGGTAACATGAGCCACTCTAACTATAAGCTTTGTCAAAAAGGAAAGTTTTAAGCTTAGTCCTAAAAGTAGACAGGGTGTCTGCATTACGGACCAAAACTGGGAGTTGGTTCCACAGGAGAGGAGCCTGATATCTAAAGGATCTGCCTCCTATTCTACTTTTAGAGACTCTAGTAACCGCCAGCAGACCTGCAGTCTGAGGGCAAAGCGCTCTGTTAGGAACATAAGGGCTAATCAGAGCTCTGATATATGATGGAGCTTGATTATTGTTATTGTTTCACCGTGCCGCGTCTACGGTAAAACACCCTCGGTGGACCCAGCTCGTTTTACCCAGTCAGGCGACCCCCACTTACTTATTACCTCGAATGTAGGACGCATAAAACAGACAAGTATACTTTTAGTTATATTTTATCTACGTAAAGACAGAGAAACAGTTACAGTCACACCAGCGCGGATGGGCTCCTGATCGGCAGGAAGCCCCGATTTCTCATCACACAAACATTATATAGGTATCTAGGTACACACCCATACAAGGGCAGAGAAACTGTGTTACCTCCGGGGTGGTATCTGATAGACATGTGCCAATCTTTTTGGGTCGGTGCCATCTAAATGTGCCATGCAGTTCTGGGATAAACAGCTCGTTCCACTTGACCTCGTTGATATCCTAACAGACCCCCTGATGATGTGTCATAATGGCACATCACCAAAGATGATCAACCAGTGGGACGACAACTCTCAGTCTGTCCCTCTCCCAGAAGAGTCGGTCATTCTGTCCAGTCCAAGCAATCCAAGCACGTCAGCTTCCGGCTTCCAGAGTCCATCCATCCGTGATCTCCATGGCAGTCGATAGTGCGGCTCAGTCTCTGTGGTCACACAATCTCTGCTGGTGTGCCCGAAAGGCACTTTGTAAAAACAGTCCAGTTGACCGTTAGCCCCCCCTGTTGGTGTGCCCCAAAGGCACATCACAACAAAAACAGTTCCAAGAAATGGGCCGGACAAACTTCAATGAAACATCTTAGCATCAATCAGCATGAATACTTCATAATTCAGCATTTTGTAGTCAAGACCACAGTCCAAGCATTTTATCTACAATTTAGGGTTCAACTATTAGAGCTAGGCCTGTTTTAGGTTCCTATGCACACATTATTTTAAGTTTACTTTAGACTAAGTAAGCTAAGACTTGTTCATTAACCAAGGCCAAATTCGTCTACTCTACATCCACCCCAAGAAACCTCCTACTTGGTCCTCCACTCTCCATTCCTATGGACAAACATCCATCACTTTCAAACCTCACAAATCCAAGAGTACCAGTAGGGGGCATCAGAGGGCGGGCTGAGCCTCCAGCAGAAAAACCCCATCTCTATAAGAAATGGTAAAAAACTCGATAGAGCCCAGTCTAGGGCACTCCCACTCTGGGCCAATCTGAGCGAGAAGACACCCTGTATTGAATCTAAATATTAGCCTTACCGAGTAGTTTATGGATCTGTGATAGCCATCAGATCCTGGCTCTCTATATAACAAAGCAAAAAGACTGCAAGAACTGTAGGTCTTGGTGTGTGTGTCTGTAACAGAGAGTTTTCATTCTTAATCACAAAACCAACTTAAAGCAACATCACAGTATAAACATCAAAACACATAAAATCAAACATGGTGATGGAAGTCAGTGGAGAAGAGACAGGAAAAAAGAGAAAAAAATCAGTTTTGTGATATAAAAAGAGTCTGTACGTCAATAACGCAAGTAAAAACAGTCAGGCCAGTCTGAGCACGTGGCAGACATGAATCTATTCGCGCATAAGTGGTCAGCTCAGAGTTCTCAGGCAACTGCTCCTTTGTTGCAAAAAGGAAAAAAATATATATTTTATTTTCTTTAAAAAATGATAGTTCTCTGGCATGTTACTCCCAAACTTCTTAAGTCCTCTTCTTGTTCCTCAGCATGGACAAAAACGATTTAGTTGAATGGTAATGAGTGTTCTGTCCTTTTTCAGGCAATAAGCATTTTATCCCCAGTAAAATGCTCTGTGAAGATGGTTGGCAGACACCAGGCCTTGTTTACTGTTGAATAACAGAAACAAGGTGTAATTAGTGTTCTTATCAAGACTCCCAATCCTTCTGTCATTTACCTTCTTCAAACACTTTCACATCCAGATATTTCCGTTCACAATTATTGTGCTCTTAGCTTAACCTCCTTTACTGTAATTATTAGATCTTGCATTTACTCTCATATTAAAGGAGAAATCTGAAAGTTCAGCATTATCTGCAGCAGCATTTCTCTATTATTCTTCCCCATGTGTGTCTCACCTTACAGTGTCCAACAGTTGAAAAAATCTCTGCAACAGAAATTTATCATCATATGTTCCATGGCTACTGTGTCAAGGTTATTCTCAACTTATTTAGCACACAAGGAATTGTATTAAAACCTTTCAGAAACTTCTTGCTGAACCAGCTTCAAAACACCTCACATTTTTCTAAAAAGACCAAGAGAAAAACCCTTATGTTTGTAAAAGGAAGCTCCACTATGTATAATAGTGGAGCTTTTGCAGAATGTGTTTGCAGAATAATGTTGTGATGATACTCAGAAGCAACCCCATGTACTTCTTGTCTTATTTTGAAAAACTCAGCTGAGAGAAAGGAAGTGTGTGCATGCCCCTCGGGCACACAGAGTTGTGATTGGTTGCTATTCAGGAAGTGGGTGTAGCCCAGGGCGGAGACAGGAAGTAGTTCTGTGAATCAGCTTCAGCTTGACGTGCATCAAACCAAAAGACTCCTAGTTGAATACGCCCTTCACCTAAAGCGAAGAGCAATTCTAACCCCATTAATTCTTGATTTTTTAATGACTTCTGCTTGTTTTAACAGACAGCTTTTGTAAACAACCCTGGTTGTATTTTATGTCCCCCTGTTTGAATGTTGTTTGAAACAAACCTTTAAACTGTATGCTGTGCAAAACGGTAATTGTTTTTCTTTTAACAACATCTCCCCCTGAACATTTAACTGCTCCACACTGCTCTAGATAGATTTTTTATCAGACCTTAAACCTGTTTCAGTCATCTAACATTAGTTTAATTGATAATACACTCAAGCATAATTTTAAACCAAAGTAAATCAACCCTTAAACAAGTATCTTGTTCTTGTTCTCATGTGTTTTAAGTGTGAACCTGGTCAGGATAGAGAAAGTCATCTCCGATGCTCCTTTTGGCAACCCCAGCAAACCCAAACATTTATTCACATTTTTTGGAACTTAAAAACACTGTCCTGCATGACAAAATACATCAAACAGATAAAAATTAAGAAATGATTTGAATTTTTCCACACCTGAAGCTTAATCTGCTAATTAAAACACAGCGCCCCTCGTGGACAATATAGGAACTGCATATTTTCAATTAAACGAAGTACATGTTTTTTTCAATAATTGTTTTATCATTCTCTTCCTTTTATCTTGTCCACTTGTGAAAGTCAAATCTGATGAGCTCTTTGTGGCATCTTACTGCCACATTGCCAGACAGTAGTGATGGGTCGATGAGGCGTCATGAAACGTTTCGACACATTGGCAAACTGTATTGATACTGTGCCGATACTGTGTCACTGAATACTGACACCTGCTGGACATTAAAAACCCCTACAGGCAACCTGGTTGACAGAGTTAACTGACACTGATTTGATGACTAAGTATACACAATACAATTTAAATCATTGTATGTTGCATTGTATTATTTTATATTTTCATCTGAATTAAACATATATTTGATTTTTTTTAGATACAGTCAATAAATAATGTGAAGGAGAATGCTTGTGGACTGGCTTTTTTATTTTTTACAAATGGTTGATCGGGCGCTGTGTTTAGTTACCTGACTGATATCATCTGTTCTGAAATCGGACATGCTGAGTATGACAAAGGGAGGAAGAACTACTCAGAGTAGCAGCGTTCTACTCAGTGTAGATCAGCCGTTTTTTCTGAAACGACGCTCAGAACAAAGACGCACAGCGCAACCCGCCCAACCAAAAAGGCGTCTGCCCAACCCATTCATCAGTGGTGCGCTCCGATCAGCACCTTGCGCTCACAGAGTGAGACTGTGGTACACCACCATCACACCAGAGTTGCAAAATGGTTAAAAATTAACCATTATTAACCGTTATTTTGTTTACAGTTCAGCTTGGATTTTCTTTACTGCGCAGCATAAGCTTTGCTGTGCGCGCTGCTGTGCGCGAATGCACACGCGTGCAGCTTAGAGGGAACAGAGACAGTTTGGCGCGTCAGTCAGTTCGAAACAGGTGCTGTATTGGTCACGTGACTTTTCCGTAGCAATACACACATCGACACGGGTTTCGCTCTATGAGACCGACACATGCACCGACGCATCGGTGTTGCCGGACCCATCACTACCAGACAGGACACTGGAAAAAAAAATTAATAATTTTATTTATTTATTTATTTATTTATTTTTTTATAATAATAATGCATTTAGCCACAGGGCCGTATGTTTGACACCCCTGGTGTAGTGTCATTAAAAAGGACAGAATCCGTACTTACCGGATAAAATGTCCTCAGTGTGCTCCAAAGTTGCCGTGCCACCGGGGCCAAAGGAGCAGCTGCTCCTAGTTCGTCAGTTACAACAGAAACTTCAACCGCATGTACCTCATGTGGTTCCAGGTGTGCTGATAAACCAGTCCTCACATCACCAATAGTCAATACATATCTGCTTAAAATCTTCAAGAATACGTTGATCCAAAGGTGCGCCCCTTTTCTTGGATCAGGGAGCATGTTCCTCAGCTGAACACTGTCAGCACATGATAGAGGGTTATAAACAAGTATCCTGTAGCACTGTGAGTCTGAAACAATGGCAGTTGCACACTTTCTTTTGTGACACTGTGCCATACAGGAAGTGACACATGTAAACGACATAACCCCTCCAGGATGCAGGGTCCTCCCCACAGTCAATGACGTCACAGAGAGCGAATTGGGAAGTTACTGAGCTACCCAGAGTATAGTTTACCTCTAAGCCCCCGTAATATCTAATACAGGGATCTGACGATATTTTCCAGGCGCGTCGCATCGCGCTTGGCCCTGAACACAACCGGTCCAGAATTATTCATGCGGGAGGTTGTGGTATCAAACTGAATTTGTTCAGCATGGATTAAACCAGAAACAAATAAAATCAAACTGGACCGTCCTCCCCTCGATGTTTTGCTGCAGCACAGCAACATTCTTACTCCTCAATGTTTTCTCCAATATCCCTCAGGTGCTTTCTGGTGTCTCTGAGGTTCCTCTCTGTGGAAGGTGTGCCCTTTCTACAGTGTGATTTTTGCCAAGATCTGCTTACCTTGGTTTCAGCTTCGTCGAGCCAAACCTTCAAACTGTAAGTGGTTGAGCTTACCACCTTAAAGGGTCCAATCCACCTGGGGTCGTTCCAAGTTCTGTGGAACACTTTTCTGTATATCCACTCCCCAGGGGCAATCTGCTCCGGAGTGTCTCCCTTTGGTTCTCCGGTCAGGGCTTCCTGTGTGTTGTGAGACAAAAACTTCACAGCAGACTGCAATTGTTGGACATAATGCGTTAGCTCCTCTTGTTGTAGATCCAGACTGGGTTCACAGCCCTGTTGGAGAGAGGAAGTGAAAGGACAGGGCATTGTCCTTCCTGTCAAAAGTTCATGGGGAGACAGCCCCATGCGATCAGTGGGTGATGATCTAATTGAGAACATCACCAATGGCAGCGCAGTCAGCCATGTCATTTCAGTATCAGCACAACCTTTAGCCAATTGATCTTTGTTTGTGCGATTTGTCCTCTCTATGGACAAATCGCCCTCTCTATGCTGACCAAACTTCTGTTTGATCCCAAAGTACTCCTCCACTTGTTTTAGGGAGTCCGAGGTGGAGTGTGTTCCGTTATCTAAACGGATGCTGAGTGGAACACCATAACGTGGGATCAGGTCATTAATTAGCCAATTAATGACCTCTCGTGCAGATTCTGTTTTGGTGGGCGTGGCTTCAACCCACCTGGTGAAAGTATTAACACAAACAAGCAAATATCTACATCCTTTCACCCTTTTGTCTTTTCCCATGTCCACAAAATCAATAACAACCTCCTGCCAAGGTTTGCTGGGAACAGGAAATGCTCCCATTCCAACTCTCAATGTTTACTTTGGGTTATAATGGCAGCAAATGGAGCAAGTATTTACAAAATATTCACAAACATCCATGAGGAAAGGGTGCCACCACTTTTGGCTAATTCGCCTTAGCAGTTTTTCACTGGACTGGTGGCCCCTGTGGTGCGCTTCTTCACAAAGAAGCAACAGAAGTGCCGAGGAGGCCACAAGTCTCCTATTATGTGACCTCCATACACCCGTCTGTTCGTCCTGTTTTGCCCCTTTTTCAATCCATGCCTGTTTTGTCTGAGGTGCTGCAGCTTTTTTCATGTCAATGACGTCCACCAGCCCCGTGTCCCGTGCAACAACGGGGGACTGAACCATCTGTGCTATTGCCTTTACAGTTCTCTTATAATCAGCCACTGTTTTTGCGGCCGAATCAGCAGCGTTGTTCCCCATTACTATTTTCAAGGCCCCAGATTGATGACCCGCGCATTTCAAGCGCAGCAGGTGATTAATGTGTTTGACAGGTTTTCCGGCTGTGGTTAAAAATCCGTTCTTAACCAGTGTTTTAGGTCGACATGGACTGTTCTAATTGCGTAGGCCGAATCAGTGACATGTCCGGAATAACTGGAGGAGTCGTGTACTTACCTTCTTGTTTGAAAGAAGATGATTCACTTACCCCCTGCAGACTTTCACTCTCTTGTTGTTGTTTGTCGAGGCCTGAGAAGCATATGCTGAAATAAAGTTCAGTTAGTTTTATCAAGCCTGCTATTTTGATTTCCTCTTTTTGGCATTTTTTCCCGAGCAAACTCACCAGCACCAGCCGTTTTTACCTGTGCTTGGGCTAGTCTATTTTTTAACATTTGCAAATGGTGAGTGCACATTTGAGCCTTCTGGCGGAAGCCCTTCTGCATCACCAAAAACCCTTCAATTTCACTGGCTCAATGTCAGTAACGTGTCACACACACACACACACACACACACACACACACACACACACACACACACACACACACACACACACACACACACACACCCTTTATGGCCAAGCTTTAGTTAACTCTGTACGTACTCTTTCTTCGGTCTTGCTGGTTGTGTGTGCGTCCAGCTCACGGGTTTATTCCGGTCTTCCTGTTTCCACAACAGGTCATGGTTTCTTATAAAAAGATTTCTTGAACTCACCGACCTTACTTTCTTTATTCATCTGTAATTGGGGTTTTAACAGAGCCTTCCTCCGTCTAACCCGTGCATTCACACCATTGTGTATTTGCCTGGTCTTGTTCTCAATGTCATACGCGCTCGTTTTTCGAAAAGGCAGCTTTTATATTTCCGTGAAAACGAAGAATTTTATGTTCGTCCTCACGGAAAATAAGGGGCTCTAAACCCGCATTTTCTAGGCTACACAATGTTTTGGAAGCAACGCGTAATGGCGTGCCTGTCAGAATGGCAGCTTTTTATGCTAAACACAGGAACACGTATTTTCCTCTGTGCCTAACAAGGGAACCTTCGAAACCCACATTCTCAAGGTTCACAGTATTTTCAGAGACCTGGCCAGGGTCTCCCGGACTTTCACCTCTGTGACCGCACGCAAATCCCAAAATTCTTCTCGACACGTTTGCAAACAATTATCCTCAAACTTTTCTCTGCCTTTATGAGTGCAAAAAGTCGGCCCTTCCAGGAAGAAAAAGACACTGGGAGATAAATGGAATCTCCTTACCTTTTTGTGTGTTTTTCCTCTGGAATGACGTCCTGGCCGGAAAACGGAAGGTACGTCGCCTTTTGGGTCCGGGTGGAAACACCATTTTGTTATTGTTTCACCGTGCCGCGTCTACGGTGAAACACCCTCGGTGGACCCAGCTCGTTTTACCCAGTCAGGCGACCCCCACTTACTTATTACCTCGAATGTAGGACGCATAAAACAGAAAGTATACTTTTAGTTATATTTTATCTACGTAAAGACAGAGAAGCCGTTACAGTCACACCAGCGCTGATGGGCTCCTGATCGGCAGGAAGCCCCGATTTCTCATCACACAAATATTATATAGGTATCTAGGTACACACCCATACAATGGCTGTACACATCCAAACTGTGACATCAGCAGAGAAACTGTGTCACCTCCGGGGTGGTATCTGATAGACATGTGCCAATATTTTTGGGTCGGTGCCATCTAAATGTGCCATGCAGTTCTGGGATAAACAGCTCGTTCCTCGTTGATATCCTAACATTATTAAGGGCTTTATGTGTTAGTAGAAGAATTTTAAATTCTATTTTTGATTTAACAGTAAGCCAGTGAAGGAAGGCTAAAATTGGATAAATATGATCCCTCTTGTTGATTTTCATCAGAACTCCTTCTGCAGCATTTTGGATCAGTTGAAGACTTTAAACTGCATTTTGTGGACTTCCTTATAGTAGTAAAGAATTAAAATAGTCCAGCCTTCAAGTAACAAATGCATGGACTAGTTTTTGAGCATTGCTCCTGGACAGAATGTTTCTAATTTAGAAGGTGAAAAAAGGAAACGGTGGAAACCTTTTTAATATGGGATTTCAATGACCTGTCTTGGTCAAAAATAGCACCAAGATTTTTGACTTTATTACCAGAGGCCACATGTGGAATATTGCTAAAGTAATACTTTAGCAATATTTCCAATTGATAAAGTGTTACTGTTACAGTATTTCTTTTGGGTGTTTATCCACCAACTTAACTGTCAAACGTTCATAAAAGCTGTCTTAATGCAAGAAGCGAAAACCTTACACTACATAAAATAACAATTAACTTTAAAAAACTAAAAAGGTTTTGTTAACTTTTGACATAAAGCTGGATTAACAGCTAGTAAGATACCTTTGATTAAATTGGTATACTAATGTTTAAACCAGGGGTGTCAAACGTACGGCCCGTGGGCCGTATCCGGCCCGCTGAACGCTTTAGTCTGGTCTGGTGGCCCAATGCATTTTCATTATTCAACGGCTACATCTCCTCGCTGCATCGACCGATCTTCACCAGATTTTTTGTGAGTCGTGGGGGAGTGCTGCCCAACGCGTTCGCGTGAATCTCCCGGTGGACGGGTGGGAAAAATGCGTGACAACTTCTGCGGTGGCTGGCGACCGGTGGTGCGCGAACCCCCGCGGTGGCCAATAGGCCAGAGCGGCACTTGGCTGCGAGGGCCGATCATCACCGCTTGCGGTTTTAATTATTATTATCCTTTTTGGGAGCTTTATCATTTTTAAAAACTCACCAAACTTTGCCGATGCATAGTGACTATTTAAAAGTTTTATATTTTAAGGTCGTCACAAAAATCTAAAGAAAAATGCCTCAACGGCGCCACCTACAAATTTTCAAAGGACCCTTTGCTATTCACTTACTTCACTTACTTCATCGTAGAGACATGAAACTTGGTGCAGTTGCAGAGCTCAACAAGACGCTCAGAATTTACAATTAATGTCATAGTGCAAGTATCACAGGAAGTTGGCCATTTTAGATTTAAGGTCGTAATTTGACCTCATTTTTCATGTTTACAGCATTGGTATATGATCGAACTCCTCCTAGAGATTTGGAGCTTGAAACTCGGGCAGACTGATCATAAGGCATGGCCAATTAAAAGTTATCAAAACGGTGAGTTTTTGAGCATGCTGAAGGGGCTTTATCTCCTACACAGAAACATACAGGGGCACCAAACTTTCCATGATTGATCATCATCGGGTCTTCTACAATATCCAATGATCAAATTATGACATAATTTAGGCCACGCCCCCTGACAACAGGAAGTGTCATGTTTTGCTGTAAATGGTCGCTATGTTACCCCTCTGAGCTAATCAACATGAAACCGTGTCCAGAGACAGAAGACATGTTGGTGTGTTGTGGATTCCAACCCCAAGTGGATTCGATGGAGCAGGGCGGCGTGGCGGCATGGCGAAGTCACCTCAAATGCCGCTGCCATATGTTTGGCTCTGAATTCCACAGTTTTGGGCCGAGCGGCTTAAAACTCACTTGGATGAATCCTTATCCACCCCCCAACAGGAATCCATAACAAACGTTGGTGGGCGTGACCCAATATCTCTATAGCGCCCCCTAGAATATTTTAAATGATCAGCCCCAAGCCATGCTTTAAGCTATTTAATTCAATTCAATTAATTTTTATTTATAAGGCACCAATTCATGAAACATGTCATCTCGAGTCACTTTACAAAGTCAAAATCAATCAGATTATACACATTGGATCAGATTATACAGATTCTTATATAAGGGAACCAGTTGATTGCATCAAAGTCTTCACAAGTACCATTCCCTCCTGAAGAAGCGTAGAGCTACAGGGAGAATCGTCTGCATTGTCCATGGCTTTGAAGCAATCCCTCATACTGAGCAAGCATGAAGCGGCAGCGGGGAAAAAATCTCCCCATTAACAGAAAGGAAAAACCTCCAGCAGAACCGGGCTCAGTATGAATGGTCATCTGCCTCGACCGACTGGGGGTTACAGAAGACAGAGCAGAGACACAACAAGACAGACAAAGAAGCACAGAAACACACATTGATCTAGTAATCTGTTCTACATTAGATGGTAATAGCGGGTGATCTGTCTTCCCTGGATGATGCCACATCTAACAGAACGCCAGACCAGGTGTACCTACTATGAAGAAAAAAGAGAGAGAACAAAAAGTTAAAAGCTGTAATGACAACAGTCATGCAAAACTGCAGAACAGTAGACTGGAGAACAGTAGAACTCAGTAGACTGAGAAATATAGACCCTGATGTCCTGCAGTAGCCTAAGCCTATAGCAGCATAACTATAGAGGTAGCTCAGGATAAAATGAGCAACTCTAACTATAAGCTTTGTCAAAAAGAAAAGTCCCAAGAGCCAGCTTCTAGTGGAGAAGTTCAAGTATTTTGGGGTCTTGTTCAGGAATGAGGGGAAGATGGAGCAGGAGATCGACAGGCAGATTGGTGCGGCGTCTGCTGTGAAGCGGGCACTGTACCGGTCTGTTGTGGTGAAGAGAAAGCTGAGCCAAAAGGCGAAGCTCTCAATTTACCAGTCAATCTACGTTCCTACCCTCATCTATGGTCATGAGCTTTGGGTCGTGACCGAAAGAACGACATCCCGGATACAAGCGGCCGAAATGAGTTTTCTCTGTAGTGTGTCTGGGCTCTCCCTTAGAGATAAGGGACAGCTCAGTCATCCGGTAAGGGAGAGCTCAGTCATCCGGGGAGGACTCAGAGTAGAGCCGCTGCTCCTCCACGTCGAGAGGAGCCAGTTGAGGTGGCTTGGGCATCTGGTTAGGATGCCTCCTGGACGCATCCCTGGTGAGGTGTTCTGGGCACGTCCCACCAGGAGGAGGCCCAGGGGAAGACCCAGGACACGCTGGAGAGACTCTGCTGGCCTGGGAACGCTTTGGGATTCCCCCGGAGGAGGTGGCCCAAGTGGCTGGGGAGAGGGACGTCTGGGCCTCCCTACTGAAGCTGCTACCCCGCGACCCGACCCCGGATAAGCGGAAGATGATGGATAGATGGATGGAAAAAGGAAAGTTTTAAGATTAGTCTTAAAAGTAGACAGGGTGTCTGTCTCACGGAACAAAACTGGGAGTTGGTTCCACAGGAGAAGAGCCTGATAGCTAAAGGATCTGCCTCCCATTCTGCTTTTAGAGACTTTAGGAACCACCAGAGGACCTGCAGTCTGAGAGTGAAGTGCTCTGTTATGAATTACGAAAGTTGGTACTCAACATACGCAATGGAATATTGTTAAAGTGTTACTTTAGCAATATTCCAATTGCTAAAGTGTTACTTTTACATTGTTACTTTTGGATGTGTATCCACCAATTTAGATGTCAAACTTTCATAAAAGCTGTCTTAATGCAAGAAACAAAACCCTTAAACACATGAAATAACAAGTAACTTTAAATAACTAAAATGGTTTTGTTAACTTTTCACATGAAGCTGGATTAACAGCTAGTAAGATACCTTTGATAAAATTGGTATACTAATGTTTAAACCAGGGTGTCAAACATATGGCCTGCGGGCCGAATCTGGGGGTGTGCTTCCGAACACGTTTGTGTGAATCACCCAGTGGACGGGCGGAGAAAATGCTGGACAGCATCTGCAGTGTCGGGCGGCCGGCGGTGCGCGAATCCCAGCGGTGGCCAATAGGCTGGAGTGGCGCTTGGCTGCGAGGGCTGCTCGATGCCGCTTGCGGCTTAAATTCTGACTGCAGTTGTTCTGTTTCTGGCCTCAGAGGTTTGTTTTTTGACATCGTTAGTAAACAAACAGCATCATGAAGAACAAGGAGCACTGCAGATAGGTCAGGTTCTGGTTCAGTTTAAAGTAGGGATAGGTTGTAAAACAATGTACTACTCTTTAAAGATCTGAGATCCATCCAACATGAAAAGAGGATGGGAAAACTGCAAACGTGTCCAGACCACAGTATCCATCTAAACTGACAACCAAGGCAAGGAGAGCATTAATTAGAGAAGCAGTCAGGTCAAACATGGTGACTGGAGGAGCTGCAAAGATCCACAGCTCAGGTGGCAGATTCTTTCAACAGGACAATTATTGTATGTATGTTCTGTATGAAAGAGTGTAAAGAAGAAAATACTGATGAAAGAAAGTAATAAAGGTCCTGTATGTAGGAGACACAACAAACCTGGAAGTTAAATTTTTTTCACTGAAAAATATTTTACTTATTGGAGTACATGCAAAGTGCCATTTGTGGTAGAACCCTATCATGTCACACCAGGGCTTCATAAGAATGGAAACAGGAGGAGAGGTTCACCTTCCAACGACTCTAAATGTACAGCCAGACCTACAGGAGAATGTTCACAGATGCTCCTAATCCAGTCCGACTGAACTGACTCTGTTTAGGAAAGAATGGATAAAAAAAATGCAACGCCAATAGAGATATAACCCAAAAAACAAAAGGAGGGTCTCCAAACTATTGACTTAGGGAGCTGAATTAAAAAAATAGGCCACAGTTTTACATTTCTATTTGTAAATCATTTTTCTTCCACTTCTTCTCACATCTTGCACTTCCTTGTGTTGCATTTTGAACACAAAATCCAAATGAATTACAGGGAGGTTTTTGTTCCAACGTGACAAAATATGAAAGATTCCAGGGACGTGGATGCTTCTGCACGGCGCTGTATTTGCTTCAGACTGGTCTCCTGGATGCCCCAGTCATTGTGTTCCTTCTGTCTCTGCCCAGCTGTCTTCAGAGCTCCAGCAGCAGCCCGAGTTGTTGAACGGCACCAACAGTGAGTTGATGCAGGCTCTGATGATGGGAAACTACACTCTTCCTAACACGTCCACCCTGCTGGAACAGCTGGACACCATAGACAATGCTGCCTGTGGCTGGACACATTTCATGTCAAAGGTCAGCAGAATAAGGGTCATTTGGTGTGGATGTTGACTATTATTATAACTTTAAATGGGAAATATCATGTAAAGTTCACTTGTTTAGTCCTTAAATACATTTTGTTTGTGTTATTTGAGTCTCTAGGAGTGCTGAAAACTTGATTGTAATCTGTCCAGGAGCAAGTAGAAATCTTTATATTCTTTTTGGATCATATTTTTCAAACTGTTTAGTTTTCTTAGTTCTCTATTACTTTCTTAACAATTAGTCACTGCTAATTCAGAATCTGAAGAGAGTCCGATATCAGTCCTGGTGAACATTTACTCCCACAGCGAATGCGGTTTAGCTTGGTCCAGCTTCACCAGCCACAGAAACTCTGGTTCTATTTCAAACTGGCTTTAAGTAGATGCAGAAGTAGCCATATGCTTTCTTCAAGCACACAGCTTAATGGCTGACGCACATAACAAAAGCCTGCGCAAAGCCACAAAAAGGTGGTATACACCAGTTCATTGTTATTGTTTTGATCCGGGTTTTTCGCGCGTGCGTGCCGGACTGGTTGGCAAAAGACGAACACAATGGCGGACGCAAACAGAGAAACTGACGAGTTCTCCACGTATTTTTCTTCTTTAGATAACGTATCACAAGATCGTTTTAGGAGTAAGTTGACGGTTGATGGTATCAGATTGCCAGATCCACACTGCAAAAGCCTGAAGGGATGGAGCGAGTCTGTGAAATGCTGGCCAAGTGTTCCGTACCCCAACATATACAGCTGCCTTATAAACACGCAGGCCAGTACAGACGAGAGAGCACGAAAGCCCCTGAAACCACTGGACGGCTACAATTATTTTATATCGGGGAAAAAGGCTCCAGCAACGCCCGCGACGCCATGAGGGATTAAGCGGGTCAGAAAATGGATGGATGGATGTTGTTCACACGTTTGTGCAACAGCACAAAGCGGCGTCGGACACAGACCTCGTCTCAGCAGAGAGGACGACCCACCCGGTAGGTTAAAAAAAAAAACATCATTCACTACGGATAATTTTGGTATTTTTGTCTTGTTAAAATGGGTGGGGGTGTCGGCGACATTGCAGCGTAAACACAGAAGTACTAGCGCCCGTGAACGGGGGCATAATGGAGCAGCAGCCGCCACTGTCTGGAGCAGCAGCGGCTGCTGCTGCTTCTCCGGCCCGTCTAGCGATCGCCACCTCCCCTCCGCCGCTATTTAAGTAGAACAATGACTAGAGCAGAATTAAGTTGTATTTACCGGAGATGAAGTGTAGACTGCAAATTCTGTCGTAGTATGATGGCTCCCCCAGTCCATTGGGAGTGTCTGCCTGCGCTCTTTTCATTGAAAATATCCATTTCTTTCTTCGTCCTTCCTCCTTCGGTAAACGACAGAAACGTACATCCAACGATTTGGAATGCCTCTGTGTGCAACCGGGAGCACAACAAGTCGTAGGCATTGTTTAGATTCCAAAAATAAACGAACTAAAAGTACGCTCTAAATCACCCGTTTTGTCATGTAGTAGACGAGAGCAGCTCTGTTTTTTGCCAACCACCGTGCCCGGATGTAGCGCTGACGTCACGCGTGACCTACCCTATATGAATGAGCTGTGGGTTTCCCCTCCCCAAGATGCACACTGAAAACAGGCCATTTTTAGACACAAAGTTTACAGCTTTAAAACCTTCAAATGGGTAATTTAAAGCAAAAGGGGTTTCTTCATAACTTCAACTAGCAAATTTTGCACTAAAACAAAATAACTTTTTTCTCAGAAGTTAAAGGTTTTTCTCAGTTTTCTTCATTTGTTCGCTGCTGACTTGTTCCCGCTTTCCCCGTGGCGCATTACAATTGCTCAACTCTCATGGAAAGGCCAGGCTTCCTCTTAGAAGGCAGGGCCACCTGCCCAGAAGATGGAAGGTCAGCATCACACTAGGGGTCCAACTGGGCCAACTGAGCCACCCTCACAGCTGGGGCATGCAACTGCAGTTCAGGCAGAGATTCTCTGACAGCGCCTCCACCAGGTGATCATGTCCAAGGCAGGCAGGGCACAAGTCATGAACATTATCTACCTAGAGCGTGGCCCCACAATCCATACAACAGTGGGAGCCCTCTAAGCCCGCAAACAGAGTTTATCCAAATCCAAATTAACTAAGAGAACCAAACATTGACCACAAGGTCGACTGACATTGGGAAAGAGGGCGGAAACGCTGCCGTCACCAATTATAGCCAGACAAAGAGAGGCTAACGCTCTTAGCATTGATCCAAGTATGACCACAAGGTGGGCTAGAACTGGGAGAGGGAGTGAAAACGTTGCCGTCACCAATTGTAGCTTCAAAATTAACTACGGTGTGTACCACAAACACCATAATCGTAAGTCCTAAGTTGTGAGAGAAGGCACAAATGCTGCTGTCACCATCAATCAGCAGTCCTACCTACAAAGTAGTCCTCAAATGAAGATCAACCTGTTGCAGCCCTTGGATGGTGATACACTCCAACTTCATCCAAAAGGCAATAGGGCGCCCGACAAGTGAATTTACGATTCAAGGTTTTTAGGCCGAAACCACTGAAAACAAGCCACAGGTGAAGAAAACAAAGGAACTGAGCCTAGGATGTCCTCAGGCTATATAAGTACTGATTGGCCGTCCGGTGTGTCACAGGTATGACTATTGGTATTATTACTTGGACGGCATGCGCGAAGGAAACATTCAATGCTTTTAGCACCACCCTCAGGTTGTCAAGAGGGATGAATTAGAACTGGAAGTAGTAATAGTTGTTGCATTAGTACAGCAGTTAAATATGATTGGAAGATACAATTGCTGCCTTAGAAGTCACTGTGGTTTATCCATATGTATGTAAGTCACCATAATATATCTGGATTGCACTGTATATATCTGGATTGCACTGTACATACTCCATGCAACTCGTCCTCCTTTGTGCACCTTCTGTTGATTTTAAGAGCCGATGTGACATGTGAATTTTTCCATTGTGAGATCAATAAAGTTTTATCTCTCTCTTATCTCATATTTTTAGGCAGCTCCACTTGTTGATAGGGCAGCAGGTGCTGTTCCAGGTGCTGCACTGCTCCTGACTGATGCATGGCACTGTTCTAATGCCTCTGACTAGATCAGCATCAGTGACTGAGATTAATTATATTAAGTTGGGCACAGTGTGCAATTCCGTAAATCCATTTCTGCTATAGACCAACATTTTTGCCTCATGTTTCTAGGTCAGTGTGGATGTCTTCAAAGGCTTCCCAGATGAAGACAGCATTGTCAACTACACCCTGAACCAGGCCTACCAAGATAATGTGTCTGTGTTTGCCAGTGAGTCCTCTTTTTGTAACTTCAGTATTTACAAAGTATTTACAACCCTTTAAGTTCTTCACATTTTGTCACCTTATAACCACACCAATGTAAGGGTGTTTCATTTTAGAACGTTTTGTGACAGACCAGCACAAAGTGATGCAGAACTGTGATGTGGGCTCTGAATCTGTATTCTGACCCTGGGAGTCATTGCCTTGTAGCAGCTGACAGTTATATGTCTCTATCAGGTTTGCAATAATAATAATAATAATAATAATAATAATAATAATAATAATAATAATAATAATAATAATAATAATAATAATAATAATAGCATTATTAGCAGTGTTATTATTATAACAATAATAATGATAATAATCATACTGCTGCTGCTACTACTACTACTAATAATAACTAATACCCCCACCCCCCGGTGGTCTGCATGTCTGACCCACGTCACTCGCCCTGCTGTATGCTGTCCAAGTTCTGAAATTGGCATGACAGTGCCCAGTGTGCGATTTGCAAAAAAAAAAACAGAGGGTGGGGTGGGGGGTCATTTCAAGTGTTTTATAAATGAATATAACAACAAGGTTATGTGGCCTGCCGCATGCTGTCTGGCTGGAGACAGCATACAACCTGTCCTGGGCGGGAAGTTGGAGAAATCGGCTGCTGCTGCTTCTTGTCTTGTGACGCTGCCTGCAAATCTTCATCATCCACTAAAGTTCGTCCTGTAACATTACCATGGCTATTTGTCCCGTCATCTACTCTTGACCTTTTCTGTTGATTTTTCGGGCCGAAATATGACAAAATACTTTGGGAGTGGGTATTAGTTTACTTTAACCGCTTTGAGCAGAAAACGTATTAATACTCTTTAAAAACAGACAACAAAAAATTGAATTAACAAATGTGAAGGACACAAGACATGTATTTATATTAGGCCTGTCAAACGATTAAAAATTTGAAATTGAATCGATTAATCACATAATGTCGTAGTTAACTCGAGATTGATTGCAAATTAATTGCATGTTTTATCCTTTTATTTCTGAAAGTGTAATATCCTGTTTGGGCATTTTAATATACAATTTTGCAATAAATGACACAAATAAAACACATGCTTGTACAACAAATATTTTTATTTTGTTATTTTTCAAGCACTTTTGAGAATTGGAATGAAGACATCCTAGTGCCAAATGTTAAACTCTGGACTATGATGGCTAAATGACTAATCATGACGCCCTGATGTTTACACAATGTGTAAATAAATTTGTAAATAAATACCATTCCAATATATTTTTTGGCCTCTTAAACAAAGATAGACATGGTATTAGGCATATACATATAAATTAATAAACATTTTGCATTTCAATAAAGTCATAAGTTTTATTGTTAATTTTTTCACTCTCTCTCACACATCTAATTCTGAGCTTTCACACCAACAACAATATTTTTGCTTGCTGTTTATATCCATATTTATACAGTTTAAGCCTGGAAAAAGGTTTTAAATTTCCAGGACATTCCAGTCTTACACTTTGCTTGCAACTGGGCAGGAGCTTAGTACCCTGAATGAGACTGTTTAGCAACTGTTTAGTAACTCCAGGTCCTTCGTTTGGCCATGTAATTCAGCCTTAGTTTGTCAAATACAGAGGAAACAAATTAATAAGCATTAAAGTGCGGTTTACGGTTTGGGTTTCTGCAATGTTATCAGCATGTTAAAAACTCATCTTCAGAACCAATGTCTGCTCAAAATGGTGATTTGCACCAAATAATCTACTTTCAGCACTTATCACCGGTTATTGCACCGTAAACTGCAGAAAATATGTGCAGAGTTGCTCTGTCTGCCTTTACTACCGTTGGCTCCTATGGCGGAGGGATATTTCAGCTGGATACACTCAAAGTGTCTAGTGAAGGCAGGTCTCTTAAAGGAGAAGTCCGGTCAAAATCAGAATTCAAACCACTGAAAGTACTTTGAATACAAAACTACTACATACTGTGCAAAAAATTATACGTTTTTTTAATTATGAATAATTTTCATTTAATCATGTTTATGTGGAGGAATCCATCTTGGTCAAGAATAGTACTGTCACCTCCCATTTTTTGACGTCACTCGGCGGACCCGCAGTTGAGCAAGTTTCAATGCTCTGTTTGTCACGGCGCACTATTTTCCAACATGGTGACGACTGGTGCTCTGTACGAAGCAGAGAGTGATGAAGTACTTAGTGACAGTGATGAGAGTTCCGTGGAGCTATCATCATCTGATAGTGATATGGATTTTTTTAGAAGAGTTTCTTGACAGAAACCGGACTTTTGACGGAATCCAGCGTACCTATTTCCAGTGCAAACTCAGTCGGGTCCTACAGTATATATGTATACACGCGTGTGTGTGTGTGTGTGTGTGTGTGTGCGCGCGGTCCGCCGCAGCATGGCTTTGCCGGCGCTGCAGCGGAGCGCACACAACCACACACACAGCGGAGGAGAGATCGCTGAAGTGACTTAAGTTATATATTTGCCCTCTAGTAGGGCAGGTGGTCATTATTGTATAAATATTAAAATATAAGAGCGTTCCAGCACATGCTGGGGCGGAGGGATACCACATCACATGCGGTATCCCTCCGCCCCTCTGCTCGGTGACCATCCCTGCAAATTCTAAATAAAAAATTCTAAAATAAAAAATAACTTACCGAAAATCCTCGCTCTCATGTCATGTTCAAAACATTCTTCTTCAAAATGGTCGCTGCATATGACGTGTTTTCTCTCTGGCCAGGAGTTAGATGGCAAATCCGTTCTGTTCAAGTTGGCAATCCAGCACCGAGCCCGGTGGCTCATGAATCGGGAAGTTGAAATAAGCAATGTTTTTTCCACTTTTACCAGTTGTGTTGGAACATCCGATGGCCATGCACGTGGGCATTGTTGCTTCAGAAAAAGCTCTTGGGAATGTCAGCAGTGAAGTCCTCTGGAAATCCGAAAAAATTATTGATGATCGCAGCTATGTAGAACGGCTCCTATTGACTTTGCATGGAAAGCGGAGAGAAATGCTGTCGCCGCTTCCGCTTTTCCACGCCCCAGGATGTGATGTCAAATGCCCCTTACTGCCCAAATATGGGCAGTAATGTCAGCCCCCATACACAGTGATTCAGACGACAATTTATGTTTTTATTTTCTTATTGATTAAAGATAAGTTCATTAAATAACCACAAACGTATTAGTTTTAGTTATAGCTAATGATACCCTGATTTTTCCTTGTTGACCGGACTTCCCCTTTAATAACAGCTATTTCATCTCTTATTTTAGAGCCCAAATAAACGATTTCACTTTCAGAAACGTGCCCACAAAACCCGCAACCCGGGACTCATGAAATTTACAAGCGCTTTTAGAATAAAACAAGTCCAAAGTTGCATGAAATAAACAGTCTGTGCAACAGTGAGCGCGGTTCTGTTTTGCTACAGTCTCTAGCTCTTATGAAACTACGGAAAGCGCGGAGAATAAAAGAAACACAGTCCGGAGAGCACGGCAGGAAAAAAACATTAGGGAACGGTGTGTGTGTTTTGCCGCGCAATTAATGGCGACAAAAAACATGTCAGCGTTGTGGTTAACAAAGTTAACGCGTTAAAACGAACAGCCCTACTTTATATACATGTTTAAAAATCCATAATATTACTTATTCAGACCAGAGGGGGGGGGGGGGGGATGTATCCCCCCTGGGATAAAACATGAATGACCAGAGGGGGGGACGTCACAAACAGAGGGGGGGTAAATCCCCCCCATCCCCCCCCCGACAAATCGCACCCAGACAGTGCCTATTCTTGAAAGGTTTGGCCATTAGAATACATTTTGTCAAGTGGTTCGTATTGCAATGCATTTCATAAAGTCATTAATAAATTTATATAAAATATTCAATATGGGCAAATAGTTGTTTAGAGCTTTGTAATGACCTCAATGCCATCACAGACTGCATAATATACCACATATACATATAGTTTACAGTGTTTGTATGAATGCCAAGAAACAAACAAATGACTAACTTTTAGAACAAACTGGTTGATTTGTAGAGTAACTGATATAAGATAGAACAGTTTTAATAAAAAAATATTTTATGACAGCTATTTTCGTAAGTTATTTTTTATCCATATAATGCTTGGGGATTCTGAACATTTGGGCTCATTGAGTCATACCAAGCTCTTGATCAGCATCAATGTTGATGAATTCTTGAACTTCTTTACTTTTCTTTGCTCCCAGGTGTGATTTTCCAGACTAACAAGGATGGTTCTTTGCCACCTCATGTTCAGTACAAAATAAGACAGAACTCCAGTTTCACCGAGAAGACCAATGAAATAAGAAGGGCATACTGGCGACCTGGGCCCAACACAGGAGGGAAATTCTACTTCCTGTATGGTTTTGTGTGGATTCAAGGTAAATCTTCCTGTTCTTTGTAGTGATGCCCATTACCACTAGCCCAAATCAGAACACAGTCATGCATAGGTATTTAACTGGTGTTAAAAAAATCTACACAGAATTAACACACCAATATGATAGAAACAACAGTAGCTGGTAAATGAAAGCGTCATATTTTTAAACAAGTTCCAAACATGGACTATAACTCTGTTTCCTTATCTGACAAGAACTTCCTACTAACTGAAGCTGAGAACAAACCACAGGTTGCTAATAAATAACGTCTGCTATCTTTTATCAGCTGTTCAACCTGTACAGCACACCCATTGTAGGCAAAGTTTGAATTCTAGAAAATAAAGGCCTTATTTACTGACTTATCTGCTGTCTCATTCAGCTGCTTGACAAATGCTATCACTGTGTGAATGTAATGCAATGTAAAAACGTCCACTGAAGCACAGGTAAATCAGAAATTGGCAAAAGGCAAGGCAAAGCAAGTCTATTTATATAGCACTTTTCATGAACAAGACAATTCAAAGTGCTGTACATGAACAGAAAAACATTACAGAGAGGACAGGACAAGACAAACATTACATTAACAAAGGAATAAGCTTATTCTTTGTGATTTCTGATCTGATTTCTGATGAAAGTAATTTTGTCCAACTTTTCTAACGCTACAACTAGAATAACTTTTCTTGTTTGATTGTTTTACTGGAACAAGCTTCATTACTAAAAAGTCTAAGCTTTAATTGTTTAATATATTCATACAAAGTCCTGAAAGCTACAACTTGGGGTCTTCCAACTTATGGTCTGATCTATCTAAACTACAATTAAAATGCCATAGTATAGGTGGTGTGTGTGCCTGTGTGTTTTAGTGTAACCACGTGTGTGTTAGTCAATGAACTGTGGCAGAGTCTGATACTGATGGCGTTATTAGGCAGTTCAGCAGCGTTCTATTACAAGTCACAGATGTCACCGAGTATCTTGTTTACATAACATCTAGGAGAAATTAAGATTGTTTGCCTTTCGCAGTTGACGGGGAGGTCAGATTCTGATAGCAGCATTTGTTTTGGGCGATTCCAAAAAAGCCAAAACTGTGGTAATTTTGCCAGGGTCCAGCTTCCAGCTTTCTCTAAGATTGTTCCCAGTCTGCTAGCAAGTTCAGAAACCACAGCTGACTTGCAATTCTGCTTACATAGCATTTCAGTCTGAGTGCTGGTACCAGAAATATCCCTCACATAGTTCAGGCATCGTTGACATGGGCCGAAACAGCTGTCGACGTTTTCAGAATTTCTCGATACTCCAGGTAACCGCCAGCTCCAAAAAACAGAAATCCTGTTATCATAAATCCGATTTTGAACACATTTTCAACATCCTCGACTGACAAAATGGACAGACACACCATCCTCCTCCCACCATGTGTCCAGCTGCAAATTTCCCATCGGAGCACAAGGGTTCTCCTTCGCCCAGTCTTCTCATTGAGAAGATTTTATCAGTTGCGTTGATTGTCCAGCTGACCAGATTCATAAGTTACAATTCAGAAGATATGTAAAAAGAGGCTCCAAAAAATTCATAGAACCAGAAGCAGGGCAGACATGGGGGAGGGGGAGGGGAAAGAGCAAGTAGAGATAAGGAAAGGAGAAAAGTATGGAGATAATTTCTTGCCAAAAGTTTGTAAGCAAAAAATTGTGTTGCACACAAATAAAACCTGTTTTGCACACAAAATGATATGTCTCACACAAAAAAAATTGTTTTGCAAACTGTTCGCCAACCTTGCACTCAAAATATAATTTATAAGTTTTCCTCGAGTACAAAACGGTCTGTGCTCGCACAAAACAGCCTCTGCTCGAGTACGAAACAATCCCACCACCGCTGCGGTAAATTTGTGCCAAAAGTCACGTGATGCATTAAGAGTTGTTGTTCAGACTTCCCGACAGCAGGGGGCGCACCAAAAAAACTGAAACGCACCGGTTTGGCTGAGGAAGAGAGACGTGATAACACAGCTAACAGCATCAGCACCCCACAGGTAACTTTCAAAACTTTCCCGGTGAAAAAGTAGCAGCTCACTGATTACATCATATTTGGAATTGTTCAAGTCTTGGTAGTCTTGTGATGGAAGTTGGCGTGTCTCAAAGCAGGTTGATGATCTGGTAGCCTTCCATCCAGCCCAGAACTTTGATGACCTTCATCAGTGGATGCTGGAAAACAATATGTGTTATGGTTATGTAAAGGATAATACTCCTCTTAAAGAAAAAAAATAAATTACCAAGATGAAAACAAATGTTTTAAGAAAATATCTACCCATGTGGCCAATTCCAGCTGTGGTTTTTGCCATTGCCAAACCAATTTTATTAAGTGCACAACACATATTTGCAATTGGGCACAGATGACCTTATTTTTACTTTGAAGAAATGAAGGAGTTAGAAAGGTAGTGAGATACAATCTAGATCTGCTGCTATATGCTTTACTTGTAAGATTCATATTTATGTTAGAAAACGCAATTTTTAATTAATTTCCTTACCAATTTTCATATAATCAATATCCACTCGTTGCAATTATTTTAAATTGCTTAAGAATCCGTTTTGCACATAAGCATACATGCATTGGTTTAACAGTTTTAGGATAAATTATCAAATCCAAACACCAATTTAGGTTTACACCAATAAGAACAACAGACAGTCAGTTGAAAACAACATAAAAACACATTATAATCTGTTAACAATGCATTTATCTGGGTATCCACTCAGGTACTATTTATTTGACACAACAAAGTAAAGGGAGAAGCCAACCAGTGGGGTTACATTACAAAGCAAAAGTTGTTTTAGCATGACGTTCAACCTAAGGCTAGCTTTCATGTTATTTGCTCTAAAACGTAACATGGTCCCTTACTGTAACACAGCAGTACCTTTAACTGAAATCTTACATGTTATATCTGCAAAGTGAGCTATTACTTTTTCACCGGGAAAGCTTTGAAAGTCATCTGTGGGTTGCTGATGCTCTTAGCTGCACTGAGCTATGATATCACGTCTTTCTTCCTCAGCCAAACCGGAGCTTTTCAGTTTCTTTCGCGTGCGCCCCCTGCTGTCGGGAAGTCTGAACAACAACAACAACTCTTAATGCATCACATGACTTTAGGCACAAATTTACCGCAGCGGTGGTGGGATTGTTTCGTACTCGAGCAGAGGCTGTTTTGTGCGAGCAGAGGCAGTTTTGTACGAGCACAGACCGTTTTGTACCCGAGGAAAACTTATAAATGATATTTTGAGTGCAAGGTTGGCGAACAGTTTGCAAAACAATTTTTTTTGTGTGAAACATATCTTTTTGTGTGCAAAACAAGTTTTATTTGTGTGCAACACATTTTTTTGCTTACAACCTTTTGGCAAGAAATTATCTCCATAGAAAAGCTTCCGTCTTCATCGAGAGCAGGAAGAAAACTTAAAGAGCAAAATATTTGTACACCTTAAAATTGTAAATTAATAAATTAACCTAAACTAAGAAAGTGCCCCAAAAACGCTCTTCCATTGATGCGCTTTGTACATAAAGAGGAAATGTGCTGTGGCCCTTGCACTACAGCTCCTCCATCTGCCCCTGTCAGAGGATGGGCCATAAATCAAGACCCAGATCTGCATATCAGTCAGGAGCTGGTGAGAAACGTGTTGTTTTGTTTGTTTCACTAAGAGCAGCATTTATATGGAAAATGCTTACCACTGTGCAAAGTGAGCTAGAAGCAGCTAGGAAGATGCCTGAGCCAGCGGCAGCAGAAGCACCTTTTTTCTTCTGCAGGTCATATTTTATGCAGGAAGCAAAGGGGGAGAAAATCTGGTCATCAAAAAGCAACTTGGTGCCCAGCCTGCACCCAGACAGAGCTGGCCCAGAGACACCACAAGGCGAACAGAACCCATTCTAAATGCTCTGCCTTTTAGTTTCCTCAAAGCAAATGACAATTTACACCAAAGATTCTTTACAGAAAAACAGGTTTCTCTCTGAATTGTAACTTGTGTTCATTTATTATCTTTTTTTACATTTATTTGAATTGATGCAGAAATAACATAAATATAAAAGCTTATTTAGTTGTATCTATTGCAGCATGACCAAACTTACATTTCAGCAAAGCAATATTTGCACTCTTAGGATAACCTATTATATTCAAGTACGCCCATAAATTTTTAAATTAGGCACTGATAAATAAACAGCTTTATCCTCAGTATGCTGAATGTAGGTGTAATTATTAAGTTCACAGGGAGAAACACACACCTAACAAGAGGTATGAGTGGAGGTAAAACTGTTGATATTTCCCTTTAAGGACATATTTGTGCTTAACTGATTGATGGCAAAGTGAGTACAAGTTAAACCATTTTTGTTTAAAGTTAAAGGTCTTCCTAGGAAAGTTGGAAAAACACTGAGCAACATTGTCTTGTTAGGTAGAAAAAGCCTGTTCTCACTAGGTTTGAAAATCTGCATCTGAATGAACTACCAGGCTACAGGAACATTGCTCTTTGGAGTGATGAGGCCAAAAATAGACCTGATGTACTTCTCAAAGTTTGGAGAAAACCAATCGCCGCATGTCAGTAAGACCCCACTTAATTCCAGCTGTGAAGCATGGTGGTGGAGTCATGATGATTTGGGCTTGTTTAGCTGCTAAATGATTTGCGCACCTTGCAGTATGAGTCAAACACAAGCTTACTAAGACATTGTTTAGTCAAATGTGTGGCCATCTGTCCGACTGTGGAAGCTTGGCCTAACCTTTGTCCTCAAATAACTGGATGAAATTTTCCCACTCACCGTTTGAAAAATGCACAATAAAAACATACATTTATGCAAATGTAGGGTTTGGCATAAATGAAACAACCACATTTCTTTTCATAAGTAAATTAAAATGTTTACTTATTACCATGAGTGTTCCTTAAACATCACCGTATTTCTTCTAACCTTAGTTTGCCTCTTTAGACATGATAGAAAGAGCCATAATCAACACCTTTGTGGGCCACGATGTGGTGGAGCCCGGTAACTATGTCCAGATGTTCCCTTACCCATGTTACACCAGAGACGAGTAAGTAGTGGGATTTCATATCACATACTCTACTTTTTATACTCTATCTGTAAAATACAGGCAGATATGAGTAATCAGTAGATTCAGATGAAAAATCTTTTGTATCTAATAAAAATGTCTTAAAACCTTTTGATTTTGCTCATATTAGAGTAACAGTCATTCATTTGAAATGAAGTGTGATCTATGACTGTGTCTTTACTTTCTGTCTTTTTATTTTGCTCCCTTTAGTTTTCTGTTTGTGATCGAGCACATGATGCCACTATGTATGGTGATATCCTGGGTTTATTCAGTAGCCATGATGATTCAGCACATTGTAGCAGAGAAAGAACATCGGCTTAAAGAGGTCAGACTGTATGCTTGCGTTTATAGTCCCTGTGGCTTTACACTTAGGTAGTTATGATTTATCCTCACTTAACTCTGCTTGTATTGTATCATTATTTGGAGTATTTATTATCAGTATCACACATGTGCTGACTCAGACAGTTTGATTTAACATAGCTCTAATGTGCACCTAAATGTGCGTATTGTGTAAACTGATGATTTCTGCCAATGCAACAACAAAAAAAAGTCTTGTAGATGGACATACAGTAGATGTGGTCATGTGAAGCTTTGTGCATTTCTGCAGCAAAATGGAAACCAACCTTATTTAGTTTCTTGAAGAGATCTCAGAATTTGGGTCCAGTGTTTGTTCTGCTCCACGCAGAGGCTTTTAGAGAAAAGCTACTCTGTGGAGCAGGTAGCACTGCTGAAAGAATAAGAGTAAAGATGAAAGGAGGCACTGTTTTCCCCCCTTTGTCCTTAGTCTGGATCTAGGCTTTGCTGCAGTGCATTCTAAGTGAGCTGGTTAGTGTAGAGGTTACTAATGCCTTATTAAACCCATTGATAATAGAAACACATTCGTAAGCTGTACTGACAACTGCAAAGTTAAAAATCTAAAACAAACTCCAGTGTTCATCAAGTTTAGTACAAAAGGTAATTTTAATGTGTTTCTGCAGTGCTATGAAAAAACTATTCACACCCCTTGAACATTTATACACTTTGAGACTTAACCAAAAATGTCATTGTATGTTTCAGATTTTTATTGTTTTAGAACTATAAATCTGAAAATTGTGGCGCAGAAGAAAAAGATTAATTAATAACTGTAATATAACAAATGTGTCACGATTCACACAGGGGACCTGCAAATTTAGCCCCAACACAGGAGAGTAAGTTTACAGTAAAATAGGTTTATTGCAGCAGAATTAATTAAAACAGCTCAGGATATGCCTCGTCACACGAAGCTCTTCAAAAAGAGAGAACAGGGTGGTGACTGGATGACTTGGTGACAAACAGAACTTGAAATGTTCACTTCCTCTAACCCTCACCGCAGCTGCTGCTCTGGCAGCAGAGCAGTGACTTAGACTAGTTACATGGGCGTGAGTGTTAGGCTGGGCCATCAATCGAGCGCACCTCTTCTTACATATATAGCCACTCTATTTATACAGCAATTTATAACAAAGTCAAATTCAATCAAATTATCCAGATACATTGGTCAAAAAGTTTGCCATCTAAGGAAACCCAGCGGATTGCATCTTGACAAGTAGCATTCATTCCTCATGAAAGAGCGTAGAGCCACAGAGGACAGTTGTCTGTATTGTTGATGGCTTTGCAACAATCTCTCATACTGGGCATGCATGAAGCGACAGTGGAGAGAAAAACTCCCCTTTAACAGGTAGACAACCCTCCAGCATTACCAGGCTCAGTGTGATCGGCCATCTGTCACGATCAACTGGGGGTTTGAGAAGACAGAGCAGAGACAGCTTTTTCAAAAACAAAAGTTTTAAGCCTTGTCTTAAAAGTAGACAGCGTGTCTGCCTCACGAACCAAAGCTGGGAGTTGGTTTGAACCAAAGCTGGGAGTTGGTTCCACAGGAGAGGAGCCTGATAACTAAAGGATCTGCCTCCCATTCTACTTTTAGAGACTCTAGGAACCACCAGTAGACCTGCAGTCTGAGAGCGAAGTGCTCTGTTAGGAACATATGGGGTAATCAGATCTCTAATATGTGATGGAGCTTGATTAATAAGGGCTTTATATGAGAGAGGGATAATTTTAAATTCTATTCTTGATTTAACTCTAGAACTCGATGTCGTGTCTTGGATCGACTGAAAGCTTTGAACTGCATTTTGTGGACTTCCTGATAGTAAAGAATTACAAAAGTCCAGCCTTGAGGTAACAAATGCATGAACTAGTTTTTTAGCATCCCACCTGGAACCAATATTTATAATTTTGGCAATATTCCAGAAATGGAAGTAGGAAACCTTAAAAAAAATTAAATGTGAAAAGGGACTATGTGCTTGTAGTATGTGCATCAAAGTATGCAGCACTAAATTAGACCAGGGAGCCAGATCCCTGTGAATAATCATCTTCTTTTCCAAGGGAGCTACGTTATCTAATGCAAAACACAACGAGGAAGTGACACCATCAACAAAAACGTCAAACTGTGAATGGGAAGAAACAACATTGCTGCCATCTGCTGGACATTTCTGTGTTACTGAGGAAATTAAAAGGGGGACAGGCTCTTTGAAGTTGATACAGAATCATCTGATAAATATCTACTATAATAAAACATTCTTTTGGGGGTGGAGAACTCAGTTAAATTTAACTCAAAGGTTATTAGAAATGGTCAGATAAGACAGGGTTGTGAGGAAATACTGTTAATTCTTTGCAATCAGGGTCCAAATCAGATAAATCAGACTGAAAGATGGTTGCCTCTCCTCCTCCTCATCTTGTAGTTCTGGGAATGTGAAAATTTAAATAATTAGAATGAGTTGCCTCATTTATACTAAATGGCACTAAAAATTATTTCAACCAGATCTGTTATCCAGCATCCAAAGCGAGGTAAATGTTTATGGAATGGTCATTCATAAAGAAGTCACTGAGGAGATTCTTATCAGAGGGTTTTGGCAGGAATCAGTAGTCAAGAGGTGAAGTGGGGGTTGGTGTCCAGATATCAGCTGTAGAGATCTAGGTAGAGCTCATGGGGAAGGTAAAGGGGTAAATTCATGTACTGGAGAGCATGGAAAGAAAGGACTTTTACTGGCACCAGGTAGTCGATAATCTGGCGAGGAGGCAGTGGCTGTGAAGCACTAAAATCATAACCAGGTATTTTACATTTGCTATCTTCTAAAAATGTCTTTAAATTTATGTTTGGTCATTTTTAGGAGAAACATGTTTTAAATAGAGTTTATTCTTACCCTTTTTCTTACCTTTTTTATTTTTCACGAGGGTTCGTGCGAGAATTTGATTTGCGTTTGCGTGCGTTCATGTGCCATGGTTTGTTTACCATCATTTCTCAGTGTTAGCGCTGCCATGAGTTTTTGTCTCTCTCTCACACAGACGCACACACACAGAGATGCTGCAGCTGCCCATAATAAAAGCTCCGTGCAGTCAGAGCAAAGCGAACAGAGAAGAGAGAACCCTGGTAAAAAGTTACACAAGGAACAGCACTTACTGAGTGCACTGCAGATTAGTCTCTGTTGGAAACGCCCCTTACGCCCATACAAAAACCAAGTCACTTCCACACTCCTGATCTTCTGGAAGGTTTTAACTTAGGCCCAACACAAACACACATGTTTTAACATGAAAAAGTCCGAATTTCAGGTGATGGCTCCTTTAAATAGTGCAATGCACAGGTAAAACAGGGAGGCAATCAAGCAGGTCACAGATGAGACTGATCACTGCAGGGAGAAGGCAGGAGAGATGTGGCGGCACCAAAGTACTAACAGGGCATGAGAAAACATGAATCGTTACAAAATTAAGTAATTTGGTGACAAATCCCCAAACATCGTAGGATCATACCGGTGATCTGCAACCTTGACAATTAAAAGAGCCGTTTTTCACAAACGTTTGATAAATATCTTCTATAGGAAATGTACTGTCAATTTTAAAGAACCATTTTATTTGTATTATTATGTAACATCCAAAAAAAAGGATTTGAAAAATGTCAACACCCCAGAAATTCCTCTTAAGGGTTGTTGAAATTTGGTTGAAATTTATGTTAGAAATGCACATATTTTCCAACCTAGAAAATAGATCTAAAAATATCACTAGTACTTATTACTCATTATGTTGTGGAAATTCAATACAATTATTCCATGAAAAAAGTGATCAAATCTGCATTTGTTTTTATATCTAGGTCTAAAGACATTAGTTGGTTTTTCATAATTTTTAGCTACAGTTGTGGAATGTTCAAAGAGCCTCCGGAACCACAGGTTGCAGAGCCCTGGAATATACTGTTTAAAATGAAATAAAGGTAAAGCACCTTTGAAATTTACACCATCACTTTTATGTTCCTTATTGGAAGGCTTGGTGTTTTTAGACCTTGACCTGGGCTGAGGATAAGGAGTGGGTCAAAATTATGCAGGGTTTTATAAAAAACGGATAAAGCGAAAAACAGGCGACCATAAGGCATGTTTTATTAGAGTGTTCGATGAATTTGATAAAATCCCTTGTGTAACCAGTAGCCTCTTTCATCAGGTAATGAAGATGATGGGTCTGAACAATGCGGTCCACTGGGTGGCTTGGTTCATCACTGGCTTTGTCCAGCTCTCCATCTCCGTTACTGCTCTCACAGCCATCTTGAAGTACGGCAGGGTGCTGCTCCACAGTGACCCGCTGATCATATGGCTTTTTCTAACCATTTATGCCGTGGCCACCATCATGTTCTGGTGAGCACTTCAGGTTTTCACACTCTTATAATGCATCAGTGTTTCACTTACAAACACTGGTCTCTGACCCCAGGTTTATCCTCCTGCATGCACCATAGAATCAGGTTCATAGTTTCATAAGTCAGTTTACTGATAAGGGTTTTTATGAACTGAATTTTATCCTGAAAGCAAGACATGGGTTTTTCGTTAATCATTTCTGAAATAAATGGGCTTTTTTCAAATTTCTAAAGATGGCAAAATATTTCAGTCAGTGCAGCCACGTCTGTGATTTTCAGTGACCAGCTTCATTATCAGGGCCACACTTTACAGGTCTTCTCGCTAATGTAAAATCTTTCTTCATTTAGTAACAGAAAAAGCATATACATTTGTGAATGACATTTACATTTGTACTATATATTTGTACTAAGTTTCATGTCATGGTATTCACTACAATGTCTGAAATAATCTGGCATATTTAGATATAATAATCAGTTATGAGTATAAAAAATAGCTTAAATAAAAATTTTTATCACACCAGGGTTTCCACACCAGGGGCTGCACAGTGGCGCAGTGGGTAGCGCTGTTGCCTTGCAGCAAGAAGTTCCTGGGTTCGAGTACACCCCTGGGTCTTTCTGCATGGAGTTTGCATGTTCTCCCTGTGCATGCGTGGGTTCTCTCCGGGTACTCCGGCTTCCTCCCACAGTCCAAAAAACATGACTGTTAGGTTAATTGGCTTCTCCAAATTGTCCTTAGGTGTGAGTGTGTGCATGAATGGTTGTTTGTCTCTGTGTTGCCCTGCGACAGACTGGCGACCTGTCCAGGGTGTACCCCGCCTATCGCCCTGTGAACGCTGGAGATAGGCACCAGCAACCCCCGCGACCCCATGAGGGATAAAGCGGTTTGGAAAATGGATGGATGGATGGGTTTCCTCCAGCATTTTATAAGTCTGGTGGCCCGCTTTTAATAACTACAGATTTACTGTTTTGCTGTATGATAAAACAACCCAACTATACTGGAAGTGGCACAAGAACTGTTTAAAATGTTTGTGTAAAAGTAATGATGTGATCGATTTTAAAATGTGTTTCTTAATAGAGTCTGACTCAGTGGGACCAAAGGTTTATTGGAGGTAACATAATATGAAATGAAATAATTAGATAAATAGGTTTTGTAAAAAAAAATCTGTTTTCCAGTTTCCTGGTGTCAGTTATCTACTCCAAAGCTAAACTAGCTTCAGCCTGCGGAGGAATCATCTACTTCCTCAGCTATGTGCCCTACATGTATGTAGCAATAAGGGAGGAGGTGGCCCATGATAAGATTACTGCCTTCGAGAAGTGCATTGCTGTAAGGCCTTTTTTACTTTTTATATGTCATTGTTCTGCATATGTTGCTGTCACCCTAATTCTCAACATGATGACTCATTATAGATGTGTTATGTCTTGGTTCCAGTCTCTCATGTCCACCACAGCCTTTGGCCTTGGCTCCAAGTATTTTGCACTGTATGAGGTGGCAGGTGTTGGCATCCAGTGGCGCACCATCAGTCAGTCACCAGTAGAGGGCGATGACTTTAACCTGAGTCTTTCTATGATGATGCTCATAATTGATGCTGGGGTGTATGCCGTGCTAACCTGGTACATAGAAGCTGTTCACCCAGGTGGGAAATCACTGCTTTTTGAATCATTGCCTTTATCATCTCCTTTCATAGTGATTAAACCAAAGTTTGATTCTTCCTGCAGGGATGTATGGGCTGCCACGCCCATGGTACTTCCCTCTGCAGAGATCCTATTGGTCAGGCAGTGGACGTGTTGAGACCTGGGACTGGCCCTGGTGTGGAGGTGGAGCTGCAAGGCTCAGTGTGATGGAGGAGGATCAGGCGTGTGCCATGGACCAGCGGAGGTCCGGTATGGAGAGTTCAAGTTTATTTTGGGCTTGTGATGATGGTTTCTTCTCATGTTCTACAGGTTCACGCAGACAAAAGGCAAGGATAACTAGAAAAAGCTGTTCCTACGCAACAGCGAGTGAGAATGCTAATCTGCAGAATGATTGAACAGAAGATGCAGAAAACATTGAAATCAGATTTGAAGAATTTGAAAAAATGTAAAAATTTGAAGGAATTTGAAGAATTTGAAGAATTTGAAAAAGTTTGAAAAATTGAAAGAAATAGAAGAATTTGAAGAATTTCAAAAAATTGGAAGAAATTTGTAAAATTTGAAAAAATTGAAGAATTTGAAAAATTTGAAAGAATTTAAAAAATTTGAAGAAATTTAAAAAATTTGAAAAATTTGAAGAAATTTGTAAAATTTGAAGAATTAAAAAAATTGAAGAATTTGAAAAAATTGAAGAATTTGAAAAAATTTGAAAAAATTGAAGGAATTTGAAAAAATTTGAAAAAATTGAAGGAATTTGAAAAATTTGAAAAAATTGAAGAATTTGAAAATTTTTGAAAATTGGAAAAATTTGAAGGAATTTGAAAAATTTGAAGGAAATTGAAAAAAATTGAACTATTTGAAGAAATTTCAAGAGTTTGACGAATTTGAAGAAATTTTAAGAATTTGAAAATTTTGAAGAAATTTGAAGAATTTGAAGAAATTTTAAAAATTTTAAAAATTTGAAGAATTTGAAAAATTTGACGTAGGCCAAATTTCTTGTGGAGCTTTCTCTCTAAAGGAAGTACAGACTCTGTGAAGCAGAAGTTTGTACGAGCTTCCTAGAGCTACTTCCGGTTAGCAACATGCTAACCATTAGCCGCTAACAAGGTTGTGTTCAGTATCACTGGGGCATTGTACTCTGTCAGTTTGGTCCAAATCCTGTACTGGGAAGTGCCTCAAAAAGGGATGCCAATACTTAATGTCACCAAACGTGACCAAAGTTCATGGGTCAGATCCGCCCTCTTTAGCAACTCAGCCTCACCACATCTGGGCCCAGAACTCAACATTTGACCAAAATGGTGTGAAGCGCCATTTCCCACAGGTGGGTGGTGCTATATTGGCCAATTGGGCCGTGTCTGGACATCATGCCAGGTCCTGTTGGAAGCAAAGGCCCAATAGAGAAGCATGTGAAGTCCAAAATGGGACAGAAAAGTGACACATGGCCGAAAGTCACTTGAAAATTTTAAAATGTTAAGAGGAAGTGACTGTGCGAATTTCATGTTCCTACATTAATCACAGCCACTGCAGGGGATGTTGAAAGTTGCCATTCTATCCGAATGGAGCATCTCCCTCTGGCCCTCAGAGTTCCGTCGTCATGGAAACTCACTGACACAGCTGCAGCGGCCAGTCTACCGAAGTGCAGAGACTTTGTGTCAGACTCTGTCTCATTGAAATAGAATGGAATACTTTGCCTCAAACAACGCTCCATATCTCCTGTTCCGTAAATGGTAGAGACGTAATTTTTTCTGCCTTTAGTTCGTAACGGATAGGAGAACAAGAAAAACTATCGTTTTTTGCTGAAAAAGGTTTAATAAAGGCGTAAAAAATTATGATATAAAAGGGATTGTTAGCGAATTTTCGCTAAAAATCGCTCTAGCTGAAAAAGTATAAGAGATATCAAAATAATTCTTTCACTCTGAGTATCAGCAGGCTTTTGAGGACTATGGAGCTCATTTTTAGGTTTGTACAAAAATCGGTGTAGGCACAGCGACGATGTAAAAAAGTGGATGATGTGGAAGAATGAAGCTCCAAAGCGTTTTAAGGATTTTGCACATTCGCTACTCCCGAACAAATTGTTCCTGCGGAAAAACCGTAACAGTTATCCACAAAATTCCTTTTTTATGAGTGCCAGAAGGGTCGGGACATTCATGTGTGAAAGTCTCATGCCTGTACATAAAACGGTTTAGGAGTAGCGACGATGTAGAAAAGTGCCTCATTTGGGAGGATGGAAGTCTGATCTGTTTTAGCATTTTCCCAAAACGCTACTCCCGAACAAATTGTTCCTGCGGCAAAACCGTAACATTTATCGACAAAATTCCTTTGTTGTGAGCGCCAGAAGGGTCTGGACATGAATGTGTGAAAGTCTCACGCCTGTACATGAAACGGTTTAGGAGTAGCAATGATGCGAAAACATGTGATGTTTTTGATTTTCAGACGTCATTTTTGAAAACCGCTCCATAGGAAATGAATGGGGAAGGTTTCGGGTTAGTGTTGCTCTGAGGTGATTTGCGAAAAATCTATAACTCCCACGCCAATGATGGTTACATTTTCCGAATCCAGACAAAAATTCCTACGTTTTGATGTATAATTTATGTGGATAGGGTGAAATTTGAGCGAGTGAGAAGAAGTTGTTCGGAGAAGAAGAATTTGTTGAATTTCTAGAGTGCGCACTCTAAACGAGGCTCCTTGACGACCATAGCAACGCATGTTATTTGCTGAATTTCTTGAAAAACCAAAATTATTCTATTTTAAAGACGTACTATACGAAAATGGTGAAAGATATAAAAAAGCTGAAACATACCATAATAGCCAAAAGATATCACTACGTTTTAAAAGTTGAATGGCGTTTATAGGTGAAAGTAGGCTGAAGCAGTAAGATGACAAAAAGCTGAAATATTTGAAGAATTTGAAGGATTTTCCATTCATTTTCAATGAGAGCAAAAAACGCACAAAAAGTTAAATATTTTAAATATTATAAAAGTTATAATTACAAAAAGACATAGCAGTAATGTCGTGAACTAGCTGAACGTTTTGATACGAAAATTGTTTAAATCGGTTGAAGTATGCAGGAGTAGTTAGATGCCGAAAAACGTACGGAATAATAATCAAGACCTGAAGGAACTTAATAAGTGAGAATGCTGTAAAGCATTCTCACTGATTAGTAATGGTAAACCTTATTTCCTCCAGACCTCTCTAAAAAAACTAAGTGTTTAAGTAAGAAAAACTTCAAGACTTCAGTTAAAGATGAAAATGGAATCACACACAGTTCTGAGAAGTGTTAATGTGATGATAAGCTGTTGTAAGGCAATTACATTTGCTTCACTTATAACTGGGGTTTTTCCCCATATTAAAAATTCAAACAATCGACACTAAAGGAAATGCTCAATGCTCAGAAGCCTATTGGTTACCGTAGGAAAAAATAAATCCTGTATGAGATGTTGCATGAAAATATGAGCAAGAAGATGAATACCCCAGAGAGAATTGGATTACTTTAAAAAAAAAAAAAAAACAGAAGCCAAGTTTATGAACTCCTCTATATGAACCCATTTCTTTAACAAAAAAACAATGTTTTCCCATTTTAGTTTGCCTGTGTATTATTAAAACATTGATCAGCAACCCCTTTAATATGGAATAGACTAGGACTGCATCAAATCAGGAACACAAGTACTCCAGTACTCTGGCTGAATATTGTGTTGAATATATCAATTATGACTGATTCACATGTTTCTTACTCTTTTCTTTATACAACCAGTGTAGTCATCTGGGGAGGAAAAGTACATTCAACAGGCCAAATCTAATCGTGGCCCACAGGGTTTGCATGCATGGAACTGGAAATCTTTCATCCTACCTACCTAAGATTGCATCAAAGCTGACCTTTGCATTTGTAATATGGCACATATAGATATTTCAAAAATACTGAGATTTGATACATTATGCTGCAATTGAATATAGTGGGATTTACGTATGAATTTTCATTATTTTGGTAGAGGGTCTCAGTGGTGTTGTGAAATCATTTACATGGAATAAATCTCTTGTGCTATTATTACAATCTGTTTTAAGTTATTTAATGTTTAATAAATAACTCTGGTTAGGTACTGTTCGATTAATATCAGCCCAAATAGCTGATGTCAAAACAGTAGTTGAAAGGAATGATTTGAGCACTGGCGTTCTTTTAACAGCAAACTCTGCACACATAGAATAAAGGAGTGACTTCTCTTCAAGTTCAAGAATTTATTAACAGAAATAAAATGAACATCCAGAGAACATCACTATATAATGCTGTTTATCTGAATTAACACTATATTTCAATCAACAAATCCCCTCTACTAGGCTGGTAAAGCCTTAATTAAAACTACCAAGTAAAATAAAGAATAAAAAGAAGGAACTATGTACATACAAAAGAGACAAAAGGACAAAAAAATTGTTGAAAACCATCATCAGAATGATTCAGTAAATCCTAGCTCACTCCAGATCTAAGTTAGAGAACCAAAGTTCATCTTTTTTTTTTTTTTGCAGCTCTAGTGGCACGTGTTTTATTGACAGTGAGCTGACAGGAAGAGGGTGGAAGACATGCGGCAAAGCGCCACGGGTCGGAATAGATCCCGGGCAGACCGCGTCGAGGACTAAAGGCCTCCTAATATGGTTTGCGCTAACGGCTCCGCCACGGGCGCGCCTCGAAGTTCATCTTACTTAAGGTGGAATGAGATCAAATTATCTTAACTAATTTAGAACAACATTTGATATGTGTCTAAACCCATTCACAATGCAAATCCTGAGTTAAACAAAACAGTAGGTGAGAAAATAACATTTTAAAGATAGATTTGCTCGGTGAAATCAATTTATTCCCTTTAGGACAATTGCCTTTATTCATGCAATTATTCCTCTCGGAAGCTAAGGGCGCTATAGCGATCGGCCCCTTGATGGGTTAATCCTAATGTTACACAAAACACCATTAAATCGATATTAATCTTCCCTATTAATGATGTACTAATGCTCTTAGCATTATTATTTTTTATGACTTGAACTTTTTTAGGTTTTAACAAAATAAAACATACAAAGTATACCATGTTGCACATTAGACTAATTGGGTATGCAAGCACTGAAAACATAGACAATATAAAACAAAACAAACCATAAAAGCCTCCCTGGTAAGGTCTATTCAGGGGTTCTGGAAAGGAGGGTCCGTCGGATAGTCGAATCTCGGATTCAGGAAGAGCAGTGTGGTTTTCGTCCTGGCCGTGGAACACTGGACCAGCTCTATACCCTCAGCAGGATTCTTGAGGGGGCATGGGAGTTTGCCCAACCAGTCTACATGTGCTTTGTGGATCTGGAGAAGGCATTCGACCGTGTCCCCCGGGGGATCTTGTGGGGGGTACTCCGGGAGTATGGAGTACCGGACCCTTTAATAAGGGCTGTCAGGTCTCTGTACGACCGGTGTCAGAGTCTGGTCCGCATTGCCGGCAGTAAGTCGGACTCGTTTCCGGTGAGAGTTGGACTCCACCAAGGTTGCCCTTTGTCACCGATTCTGTTCATAACTTTTATGGACAGAATTTCTAGGCGCAGCCAAGGTGTTGAGGGGATCCGTTTTGGTGGCCTTAGGATTGCGTCTCTGCTATTCGCGGATGACGTGGTCCTATTGGCTTCATCAGGGCGTGATCTACAGCTCTCACTGGAGCGGTTCGCAGCCGAGTGCGAAGCGGCCGGGATGAAAATCAGTGCCTCCAAATCCGAGACCATGGTCTTGAACCGGAAAAGGGTAGAGTGCCTTCTCCGGGTTGGGGAGGATGTCCTGCCCCTAGTGGAGGAGTTCAAGTATCTTGGGGTCTTGTTCACGAATGAGGGGAAGATGGAGCAGGAGATCGACAGGCGGATGGGTGCAGCGTCTGCTGTGAAGCGGGCGCTGTACCGATCCGTTGTGGTAAAGAGAGAGCTGAGCCAAAAAGCGAAGCTCTCGATTTACCGGTCGATCTACGTTCCTACCCTCATCTATGGTCACGAGCTTTGGGTCGTGACCGAAAGAACGAGATCCCGGATACAAGCGGCTGAAATGAGTTTTCTCCGTAGTGTGTCTGGGCTCTCCCTTAGAGATAGGGTGACAAGCTCAGTCATCCGGGGAGGACTCAGAGTAGAGCCGCTGCTCCTCCACGTCGAGAGGAGCCAGTTGAGGTGGCTCGGGCATCTGGTTAGGATGCCTCCTGGACGCCTCCCTGGTGAGGTGTTCCGGGCACGACCCACCGGGAGGAGGCCCAGGGGAAGACCCAGGACACGCTGGAGGGACTATGTCTCCCAGCTGGCCTGGGAACGCCTTGGGATTCCTCCTGAGGAGCTGGCCCAAGTGGCTGGGGAGAGGGACGTCTGGGCCTCCCTACTGAAGCTGCTACCCCCGCGACCCGACCCCGGATAAGCGGAAGAAGACGGACGGACGGACCATAAAAGAACAAGAACAAAAAAGATGCCAACAATACGCTTATACAAGGTTACAGCAGACATTACTGATTAAAGTTGATCTGAGCTGGAACAGTGTGAACAGAAGACCAATACACTTGAACTGTAGGACATCCCCAGAGCATATGCAAAAGTGTGCCACTATCATGCTGGCACTTCCAACAGGCATCAGAGTCTGCTAATCCCACTTTATGCAATCTAGAAGGTGTCCAGTATACGCGGTTCAGGATTTTAAATTGGACCAATCTAGACCGTAATTCTCGTGACAATTTTGTCATATTCCCAAGAATTTTATCCCACTCCTCTTCTGTGACACAGAGATTCAAATCAGTTTCCCAGGTTCTTTTAAGGGACAGCATATTGAGATCTGAGGATGACAGTAACATTTTATGATCGACTGAGGCCTCATGTCCGCGTCCAAACACATTTTTAATGTGCTCCAGAGTATCACAGCACAAGGGGGGCTTTGTGGATGAGCCAAATGTATTTAACATCAGATGTTGTAATTGAAAATATTTCCAAAAATCCTACCAGGGTAAATTAAACTCTTGTATGAGTTTTTCAAAAGATTTCAATACATTGTTGTCATATAAATCACCCAACACTTTTATACCTTGCTGATACCAGGACTTCCAAAAAAATGCCGACTTTGCTATGCAGAGTTTGGGATTATGCCAAATACCAGCAGACCGGTTTAGGTGGGGGTCAAATTTTAATTTTTTTGACATTTTCTTCCATACTCCTTTCAAGTGAGACAGAATAGGGTGTGACTGGTTAAGAAGACCAAGATTAGTTGATAGACTATAGAACGGTGTTAAGGGTAAACAAGCCATGCTCTCAAGGTGGAACCAAGGGGGTGCTTTCTCAGGGGGTAGAAACCAATGTGCTAAGTGCCTGAGAGAAAAAGCATAGTGATAATGGAGTAAATTAGGCATGCCAAGTCCACCTTTATCCACTGGTGTCTAACTTTTTCAAGTTAAGTCTGGGTTTCTTATTGCTCCAAATAAATCAATTACAAAGTTGATCAAATTGTGTAAAATAGTTCAAAGGAACATGGACAGGTAGAGCTTGTAACAAATAGTTAAGCTTGGTTGTACAGACCATTTTTATAATATTTACCTTCCCCCACATAGACAGATAAAGCTGACTCCAGCGGTCAACATCAGCTTTCATCCCACTTAATAGTAGTTCAAAATTTATTTTTTTTAAGTCTGACAACAGCGGTGGGAAGACAATACCAAGATACTTTATGCCTTTCTGAGGCCAAGAGAACATGCCAGTTGGAAAAAGGGTCTTAGGGCAGTAGCAAGTTAGAGGTAGGGCCTCCGACTTGGTCCAGTTTACTTTATAGCCAGATATATCTGAAAAAGTGTTAATTATTGTGAACAGAGAGTTAAAGGAACGCTCTGGGTCCGATACGAAAAGAAGAATGTCGTCGGCGTACAGCATAAGTTTATGACAATCACCCCCTACGCTTACACCTGGAATTGTGGGCCTCTCTGCGTATAGCAACTGCCAATGGTTCAAGGGCAAGGGCGAAGAGAAGGGGGGAAAGAGGATCCCCCTGCCTAGTGCCGCGACCTGGTTCAAATGAGGGACCTATAATACCATTTGTATATACCGAAGCCTTGGGGTGAACGTATATAAGACTAATCCAGTCAATAAAGCTTTTGCTGAAGCCAAAGCATTCCAGAGTTGTGAATAAATATTGCCATTCAACTCTGTCGAATGCCTTTTCGGTATCCAATGAGATAGCCGCCACAGGAGACTGACTATCTTGAACTGCCCACATGATGTCAATCAGTCGCCTGATGTTATCTCATGAGGAGCGCGAGTGTATAAATCCAACCTGATCCGCATGAATGAGCAAGGTTATAACTCGATTTAATCGATTGGCCAGAACTTTAGATAAAATTCTACTATCATAAGAGGTCAAACTTATGGGACTGTAGCTTTTACAATCAGAAGCATCCCTGTCTTTTTTCAAAATGAGCGTAATAATGGCCTCTGACAGCGAAGGTGGAAGCCTGCCCATTTGATAGGCTTCATTATAGGTGTTTAGGAGTAAAGGTGCCAATTCTTCAAGAAATTATTTATAAAACTCGGCTGTAAAGCCGTCTTAACCTGGAGCCTTACTTGAAGGAAGATGTTTAATAACCCCAACTCCTCAATAGTAATGGGTGAATCCAGATACTTAAGCTGATCGGCTGTGACTTTGGGAAGATTTAAAGGTAGCAAAAAATTTCCTATATCAGTCTCTGAAGCATTTGACTCTGGGCTGTACAGGTCCATATAGAAGTTACTGAATACTGTATTAATTCTCTTGGGCTCAAAAAGGAGATGTCCATTACCATCTTTAATGGCTGAAATAGTGGTCAGGGCCTCCCTCTGCTTAATATATCTTGCCAGGAGCCTACCTGCCTTATCCCCCTCTTCAAAATACTTCTGTCTCACACGAAATAAAGAAAATTCTGCTTTTTGTGACAGTATTGCATTAAATTCTTATTTTAATTTGGTCAGTTTGTTCAAGTTTGATAAAGAGGAGTTTCTTTTAAAACTAGATTCAGTGATCGCAATCTGTTGTTCAAGATCCTGGAGCTTGGCAAGGCTCTCTTTCTTTATAAAGGAAGCATACTGAATAATGTGTCCTCTTAAAAAGGCCTTCAATGCCTCCCATTCCACTCCAGCTGAAGGGGCACTGGGCACATTGGTCTCTATATACAGGTTAATTTGAGACTTAAGAGACTCTTTGAATGTTTCATCTAATAGGAGGCTGGAGTTTAGTCTCCATCTAGGGGTCCTAATGGTAGCATTGAAAGCAAACATATGGAGGTAGACAGGGCTGTGGTCTGAGAGAATTGTATTGCCAATAATACTAGATGCAACAGCCAACATCAGTGATTGAGACACCAGAAAAAAATCTATTCTCGAGAAGGTGGTGGGGAGAAGAGAAAAAGGTATAGACCCTCCCAGAAGGATTTTGCAACCGGCAAACATCTATTAGAGCACATGACTTTAGACATCCCCTTAAGAGCAGTGTGGGCCCTAGAAACCCGTACCAGTTTAGAGCTTCGGTCTAGTAGTGGGTCCATAACCTTGCTAAAATCACCCCCCAAAATAACTGGATAATCTCCCATATCAATTATTTTTTTCTCAAATTGTCCAAAAAATGTTGGATCATCAATATTCGGAGCATATACATTGGCCAAAATTATAGTATTCCCTTGAATTTCACACAGCATCAGCAACATCCTCCCAGCGTCATCTTTGCTCTGTTTGAGACATTTAAACTGTAGGTGTTTACTAATCAGCGTTGCCACCCCTCTGCTTTTGCTACTGTCACTGGCTGCACCCACAAAGCCTACCCAACCCACAGACAACCTCTGAGAATTCAGAGGTGAAAGATGTGTCTCTTGGACAAAGACTATATCACATTTTTTAGATTTTATAAAAGACAATGCTTTCCTTTTCTTAACAACATTGTTCAATTAAATTCAATTCAATTTTATTTATATAGCGCCAAATCATGAAACATGTCATCTCAAGGCACTTTACAAAGTCAAGTTCAATCATATTATACAGATTAGGTCATTGGTCAAAAATTTCCTATATAAGGAAACCAGTTGATTGCATCAAAGTCCCGACAAGAAGCATTCACTCCTGGGGAAGCGTAGAGCCACAGGGTGAGTCGTCTGCATTGTACATGGCTTTGCTGCAATCACTCATACTGAGCAAGCATGAAGCGACAGTGGGAAGAAAAACTCCCCATTAACGGGAAGGAAAACCTCCGGCAGAACCGGGCTCAGTATGAACGGTCATCTGCCTCGACCGACTGGGGGTTGCAGAAGACAGAGCAGAGACACAACAAGAGAGACAAAAAAGCACAGAAGCACACATTGATCCAGTAATCTGTTCTACATTAGATGGTAATAGCGGGTGAGCTGTCTTCTCTGGATGATGTCACAGTGTGATGGACCGAGCAGCAAGGACAGTCAGGCACTGGTATATTTTCAAAACAGGGTTCTTTTATTTAACCCAAAAAGGATAAAATGTACAAAAATGGATCCAGAAAAGAGGTCAAAGGAACAAAACTACTCAAAATAACTAATAACAGAAATAACTCAAACAAACTGACCTCCCTCAATAGGACAAAGAGGAACTTAAATAGTGGCTGAGCAGTCCACAAAAGAAACACATGGGGTAAAACATACACAAACCTAACTAAACCAAATGAAGCAAAACTCCCATTTCCCCCATAGACTGATTTGGTATGGTCCAAATCAGCTTAGCCCCTTGGCCACCTGCTGGTTCCTCAGCCAAGGGACTAGAGCAACTGAAAACTCAAACAATCATAACAAAACAGGGTAAAGCAAAATGTGCACACTAATTTTGAAATACAGTGTCATGATGATAAATAAATTCCAAATAATGAAATGGCTCTGTAAATGAAGCCCTATATGAAAAAGAAACTAAGTTACATAAATGGTATTTTTACCACATCTGTGTGGCTGTAAATGCAGCCATCACACACTCCCCCTCTTCAGAAATCTCGCTGGAACAGCGAGAGAGACAGTCCGCAGTACAGTCGTCTTTGCCGGGAATGTGGTTTACTATGAACCGGAATGGCTGGATTGCGAGGTACCACCGTGTGATCCTCCCATTTGTGTCTTTCATTTTCTCAATCCATTGAAGAGCTGTGTGGTCCGTCTGCAAAATGAACTCCCGTCCGAGCAGATAATACCTGAAGGAATCCAGGGCCCACTTAATGGCCAGTGCTTCCTTCTCCACTGTTGAATAACGCACTTCTCTTGGAAACAGCTTGCGGCTAATGAAGGCAACCGGATGGCGTTCTCCAGGTGGTCCCTGCAACAGAACTGCTCCCAATCCTCTTTGTGAGGCATCAGTCTGCAGAATAAACAGTTTATCAAACTCAGGGCTATGTAAAACTGGGCTCTTACTGAGTGATCTTTGCAGGTCCTGAAAAGCTGCCACAGCCTCCTCAGTCCACTGGATTTTGTTTGGACTCCGGGAGCCAATCAGATCCGTCAAAGCAGCGGCCCTGGCAGAGAAATTAGGAATAAAGCGGTGATAGAACCCTGCCATCCCTAAGAATGATCTTAATTGCTTTCTTGTCCCTGGCAGGGGACAGGACTCAATGGCAGCAATTTTATCCACCTGAGGCTTTATCACTCCATTTCCAATTACAAATCCAAGATATTGAGTTTCTGCTTTGGCAAACACACACTTTGATGGATTAACAGTCAAACCAGCAGACTGGAGACGCTCCAACACTTTCTCCAGATGTTGAAGATGTTCTTCCCAGGTTAAACTGAAAACAACAATGTCATCCAAGTAAGCTGCTGCAAAAGCAGACACGTCAGCTAGTACCTGATCCATCAGTCTCTGGAATGTAGCCGGGGCACCATGCAGCCCAAAAGGCATTACTGTAAACTGAAAGAGGCCCCAAGGGGTCCGGAAGGCCGTCAGGTCCCTTGAGCGCTCTGTGAGTGGTACCTGCCAGTATCCCTTACAGAGATCTATGGTGGTTAGATATTTGGCCTTGCCCAGCCGCTCAACCATGTCGTCGATGCGGGGTGTTGGATAAGAGTCAAACTGGGATATTGTATTCAGGTGCCTAAAATCTATGCAAAAACGTATGCTGCCATCCTTCTTTGGAACCAGGACCACCGGGTTGCACCACTCGCTCTTTGATGGTTCAATGATTCCCAGTGACAGCATCAAGTCAACCTCCTCCCTCAGCGAAACCAGCAGACGCTCAGGTATTCTGTAACTAATTCGTCTCACAGCAGCTCCATCTTTTAGCACAATATCATGCTTTACAATGTCAGTTCTACCAGGGTTCTGCTGGAATACTTCTGAATTACACAGATTTCTCACCTGAGTCTGCTCTACTTCAGAGAGGTGGTTGAGGTCCAGGTCTTGAGGGATGGGTGCTGGCAGATACTGCTCCTCCACTTCCTCATCCTCCTGAACATCTTGGATCAATAAGACTTCCGCCGTTTTTGGCCTCTCCACCCACTCCTTTAGCAGGTTGATGTGTAATACTCTGCTTGAGCGGGGCTGATCTGGAATGGCCACCTGGTATGTTGTCTGTCCCAGTTTCTTTTGGATCTCATATGGCCCCTGCCACTTTGCTAGCAGTTTGCTGTCATCACTTGGAAGAAGCACCAGCACTCTTTGGCCAGGACTAAAGGACCTCTGCCTGGCTGACTGATCATACCAAGCCTTCTGGTGCTGTTGTGCTTCTGCCATATGAGCTTGCGCCAGTTCTGTCATCTTTTCCAGCCACTCACGCATCTGGACAACATAAGATGCCACATTAACAGTTTTGGACTGTTCCTTGTCACCATCCCAAGTTCTCCTCAGCAGAGAAAGGGGACCCCTTACTTCATGGCTGTATAGCAGTTCAAAAGGTGAAAAACCTGTTGAGGCCTGTGGTACTTCTCTATAAGCAAAGAGAAGGTAAGGTAGCCATTGATCCCAGTCAGTGCCCGTTTCATTGACAAACTTACGCAGCATCTGCTTCAAAGTCTGGTTGAATCTCTCAGTAAGGCCATCAGTCTGAGGATGATATGGAGTGGTCTTTAAGCTTTTGATTCCAAGAAGCCGGTACACCTGTTTTAACAGACTGGACATGAAGTTAGTTCCACGATCAGTTAAAATTTCATCTGGGAACCCAACCCTCGAGAATAGCTGCACCAGACAGAAAGCAACTGCTTTAGCTTTTATGCCCCTCAAAGGAAAGACTTCAGGATATTTTGTGGCGTAGTCCGTAATAACCAACATGTAACGATTGCCTGCTTTACTTCTTTCCAGAGGGCCTACAATGTCCATTCCTAGCCGTTCAAATGGAGTGCTGATGATTGGTAAAGGCTGGAGAGGAGCTCTGGAGGGGAGTTTCAGAGAGGATTTTTGGCACTGAGGGCAGCTTTTACAAAACATGGCCACATCCGCCTGCAATCCAGGCCAGTAAAAGTATTTTTTGATGCGGGCAATGGTCTTATGTTTTCCAAGGTGACCAGCCCATGGAACGGAGTGCCCAAGAGACGGCACTATCTCCTGGACTGCTTTGGGAACCACCAGCTGCAATGCTGACCCTTGCTGACGGTAAAGAATGCCATTCTTTAGGAAAAACTCCTCCTTGTTGCTGAAATCTTGCGCAGACCTTTGTTTTCCTGCTCTCTGAAAAAGACATGCTAGCGTTGGATCATCATGTTGCATTTCAATAATGTTGTTGGGGATTTTAAAACCCAAAGGCAACTCTGGCTCAGTAGAGGATAATTTAGGAGTGTTTTGGAATTTCTCCTGCCTCTTTTGTCTACGTGACTTGCGAGATTTTCCCGGTTCTGTCTCCAAGTCTACATTATAAAAAGGCAGGGCACTAAGTGTATGTGAAAGTTCTTCTTTTCTCGTGGCTTGAGCTCTGGTTACTACAACATTACATGTCTGGCTAGAATTGAGTAAGTCGAACAACACAGGTAGATCTCGACCCAGTATAGCAGGAAATGGCAGATTCTCTGCAACGCCAATATTTAAAAGGTAACTTTGTCCTTGTACCTTAATATATACATCTGCCGTTGGATATGGCTTCTCATCCCCATGAACACAACGAACAGGGATGGTCTCAAAGACATTGACTTTATTTGGTGGCACAAAATTTCTGTGCACAAGTGTTTGGGTACTTCCTGAATCAATAAGAGCTTTCAGTGTTTTACCATTAAGCTCCACTGATGTCATTTTCAAATTGTTCTGAAACTCCACTTTAGGTTCAGTCTGTCTGGGCACAAAACACATTTGAGTTATTTTTGCAGAGCTCCTAGGGCACTTTGGTTTTGTATGACCCTCCATTCCACACAAATAACAAATCACAGTTTTGGCTGAGGCTCCTGTGGGCATATTGAGTGGCTGGTTCTTTAGATGTCTACTCACACCAGCTCTCGGGTAATCCGGTGTAGATTTCTGACCATCCCTCATTTTCCATGCTGTTTGGCTCCAGGGCTGCCCTTTTCTCCTTGCTGCCACAAACACATCAGCCAAGTCTGCAGCCTTCTCAGCACAATCTGGGTCATGTTCTTTTATCCAGACCTGTAACTCAGGAGACAACATTCTCAAGTATTGTTCCAGAATCACAATTTCACCAATCTCTTGAACAGTTTTTCCTTTTGGTTTGATCCACTTCCCATACAACTCCTTCAAACGGGCATACAGTTCTCTTGGACTCTCATCTGGCTTTACATCCAAGGAGCGAAATCTTTGTCTGTATGTCTCAGGGTTGATATCATATTTCTGAAGGATTGCTGCTTTAACTTTATCATATTCTAGAGAGTCATCCATGTCCATATGAACATACGCACCTCTTGCTTTACCAGTGAGCAATGGAATGAGACGAAAAGTCCAATCTTGTTTAGGCCACCGGCAAGCCAGAGCAATGCGCTCAAAAGTTGTCAGGAAGTGTTCAACATCATCATTATCGGTCAACTTCTCCAGTCTGGGTTCATGAAAATGAGACTGACCTGGTTGAGCATACATTTGGCAGTTACTGGGGCCAGCAGAGGGAGGATCATGTAATTCTATGTGCTCTTCTGGTGGTCCAGACGTAGTCAACTGAGGCTCAGAGATGGGGGAGGTGCGAGCTTGGACTTCCACCTGTAACATCTGAAACTGATGCTGCAGAGCTCTAAAACGTTGTTCTTGGCGAGAAGAGTCTTCCCTCCTTCTTGCTTCCTGGGCCTCCTGCTGACCCATATGAGAACGAAGAATGGAGATCAGTTCTGACATTGTCGGCTCCTTACCTTGGCCCTCAGTGCTATCCACCCCTCCAGAGGCTCCATTTTCCTCTCCTCCATTTTGTCCATCTGCTCCAACTGGTTGGTTTTGACCATCTCCTTTTGCTCCTTTGCCACTCCTTCCAGTTTTATGCATGGCTCAAAAAAAAAAAAAAAAAAAAAAAAAAAATCCTGTGCCTTCAACTACTTGATCCCACTCCTGACACCACTGTGATGGACCGAGCAGCAAGGACAGTCAGGCACTGGTATATTTTCAAAACAGGGTTCTTTTATTTAACCCAAAAAGGATAAAATGTACAAAAATGGATCCAGAAAAGAGGTCAAAGGAACAAAACTACTCAAAATAACTAATAACAGAAATAACTCAAACAAACTGACCTCCCTCAATAGGACAAAGAGGAACTTAAATAGTGGCTGAGCAGTCCACAAAAGAAACACATGGGGTAAAACATACACAAACCTAACTAAACCAAATGAAGCAAAACTCCCATTTCCCCCCATAGACTGATTTGGTATGGTCCAAATCAGCTTAGCCCCTTGGCCACCTGCTGGTTCCTCAGCCAAGGGACTAGAGCAACTGAAAACTCAAACAATCATAACAAAACAGGGTAAAGCAAAATGTGCACACTAATTTTGAAATACAGTGTCATGATGATAAATAAATTCCAAATAATGAAATGGCTCTGTAAATGAAGCCCTATATGAAAAAGAAACTAAGTTACATAAATGGTATTTTTACCACATCTGTGTGGCTGTAAATGCAGCCATCACACACAGTTAACAGAACGCCAGACCAGGTGTACCTACTATGAAGATAAAAAGAGAGAACAGAAAGTTAAAGCAGAAATGACAACACGTAATGCATAATTGAAGAACAGTAGAACTCTATAGAGTGAGAAAATTAGATCCTGATGTCCTCCAGTAGCCTAAGCTTATAGCAGTAAAACTATAAAGGTAGCTCAGAGTAACATGAGCCACTCTACTTATACGTTTTGTCAAAAAGGAAAGTTTTAAGATTAGTCTTAAACGTAGACAGGGTGTCTGCCTTACGGAACAAAACTGGGAGTTGGTTCCACAGGAGAGGAGCCTGATAGCTAAAGGATCTGCCTCCCATTCTGCTTTTAGAGACTCTAGGAACCACCAGCAGACCTGCAGTCTTAGAGCGAAGTGCTCTGTTAGGAACATACGGGGTAATCAGAGCTCTGATATATGATGGAGCATGATTATTAAGGGCTTTATACATTAGAAGAAGAATTTTAAATTCTATTCTTGATTTAACAGGAAGCCAATGAAGGGAAGCTAAAATTGGAGAAATATGATCCCGCTTGTTGATTTTCATCAGAACTCTTGCTGCAGCATTTTGGATCAGCTGAAGCCTTTGAACTGCATTTTGTGGACTTCCTGATAGTAAAGAATTACAATAGTCCAGCCTTAAAGTAACAAATGCATTTACTAGTTTTTCAGCATCACTCCTGAACAGAATGTTTCTAATTTTGGCGATATTCCGGAGGTGAAAAAAGCAAACTGTGGAAACCTGTTTAATATGGGATTAAGGCCCTTGACGTTCCAGCTCTTAAAGCTCAAGTTATTATTACTAAGTGGTAATGCACAGGATACATATAAAACCGAATGCACATTAACCTACAAAATGAGTTAGTGTTTTTGGCATCAAACGAACAAAACAACAATATAAACACGCATGACAAACTTGTCAGAACAAGACCCAAATAGCATCCAGAAAAAGGACACTAATCCCTCCCTCACCAAGGTTCGTGATCATACACTTAACTCGTGCCGCCTTTAAGCCCCCTGCTCCCCGAACTCTGGGCCAGGTGAGTAAATATATATGTATATACATACACACACATACATACACTCATCCACATGCATACCCATACATATATTAAAAGAGAAGACAAAAATCCCTGAGCCCAGTATAAAATAAAACAGCAACAAAGAGTCTACTAAGAGTCGCCACCACATCAGTATGTCATTTCAGATCAGACCCACAATGCAGACGAGAAAGTACAAGTAATGTAAACTCAAAAATTCAAACCAAATACTACATAAGACACATCAAAGCCGTGCTCACCTTGCCACCGCCAAGTACCAAATCCGCATTATACTCTCAGAGTCGTTCGTGGGAAGATAAAGAAAAACACAAAATAAAAGGTCCATGCCTGCCCGTTGTATAAGGTCTGTAACAGTCAATATATTTTCAGTATCCATATGCGTTGTAGGTATAGTCCAGATCACACAAACATGTTCAGAAGAAAAAGCAAAAGGGTGCATTTTACTCCAAAGAGCAAATAAAAGTCAGGGCTTTTTTTTGGTCTTCAAAGCGGCGGGGTCCTTGAGGGGTTTTCACGACGAGTACCGCAGGGTAGACCAAGGAGAAGCACATTTGTTTGTTGTGTAGAGGTTTTTTGCATTCGTTGAACTTCACACACTTGTCACTTAAAAGCTTGGAGTAATCCGCAAAAACCATAACACGGTGCTCTTCCCAGGAAATGTCACCCAGTTTACGTGCAGCCTCAGCGATACGATTACGGTCTTGAAATCTCAGAAATCTAGCAATAAGTGGTCTCGCTCGCGGAGGCTGGTCACCGTCGTACCTCTTTGGCAAAGCTCCAAATCTGTGTGCCCTCTCAATTTCCAGTCCCTTTGTTAAAGATCTTCGGTACGATTCCTTCCAAAAAATGCACCGCATCATTATCCTCACAGCCCTCAGGGAATCCTACAAAGCACAAATTATTCCTTCATTCTGTGTTTTCAATGTCATCTAGCTTCTGCTGAAGTACCGCAACTTCATCAGCAGTGGCCACAGGGTTAGCCTTTCGCCTCTCGTTCTCATCTTCCAAAAAGCACAGCCAGTTCTCCACCTCACCAATCCAATCAACTATATCAGCTATCTTATTCTCTGTAGCGCTTACTAATGCTCATAGCATTATCAAACGATGGCTGCAGCATGTGGATCTCTGTGCGGTATAGGTGTGGCTCGCTCCCAGGTCAGCTTTTCTCCTGCACAGCTTAGAAAGATCATAAACAGCCTGTTTCATGGTAATCGTCTGTTCAGTTCTGATGTTGGAAAAGGAGAGGGATGTACTCAGCTTGCCCCCCCCCCCCCTCCCCTCTCTTGCTTTCATTCTAACTGGCAGGGAAAGTTTAAAAATGTTAACTTCAGTGGTTCAATTCAATTCAATTCAATTTTATTTATATAGCGCCAAATCATGAAACATGTCATCTCAAGGCACTTTACAAAGTCAAGTTCAATCATATTATACAGATTGGGTCAGATTATACAGATTGGTCAAAAATGTCCTATATAAGGAAACCAGTTGATTGCATCAAAGTCCCGACAAGCAGCATTCACTCCTGGGGAAGCGTAGAGCCACAGGAAGAGTCATCTGCATTGTACATGGCTTTGCTGCAATCCCTCATACTGAGCAAGCATGAAGCGACAGTGGGAAGAAAACCACCCATTAACGGGAAGGAAAAACCTCCGGCAGAACCGGGCTCAGTATGAACGGTCATCTGCCTCGACCGACTGGGGGTTACAGAAGACAGAACAGAGACACAACAAGAGAAACAAAAAAGCACAGAAGCACACATTGATCTAGTAATCTGTTCTACATTAGATGGAAGTAGCGGGTGAGCCGTCTTCTCTGGATGATGTCACAGTTAACAGAACGCCAGACCAGGTGTACCTACTATGAAGAAAAAGAGAGAGAGCAAAAGTTAAAAGCTGAAATGACGACAGTCATTTCAATGTAATACAATGCAAAACTGGAGAACAGTAGACTGAAGAACAGTAGAAATCAGTAGAGTGAGAAAATTAGACCCTGATGTCCTCCAGCAGCCTAGGCCTATCACAGCACAACTATAGAGATAGCTCAGGGTATGAGCCACTCTAACTATAAGCTTTGTCAAAAAGGAAAGTTTTAACATTAGTGTTAAAAATAGATAGGGTGTCTGCCTCACGGACCAAAACTGGGAGTTGGTTCCACAGGAGAGGAGCCTGATAGCTAAAGGATCTGCCTCCCATTCTACTTTTAGAGACTCTAGGAACCACCAGCAGACCTGCAGTCTGAGAGCGAAGTGCTCTGTTAGGAACATACGGGGTAATCAGAGCTCTGATATATGATGGAGCTTGATTATTAAGGGCTTTATACGTTAGAAGGAGAATTTTAAATTCTATTCTTGATTTAACAGGAAGCCAATGAAGGGAAGCTAAAACAGGAGAAATATGATCCCTCTTGTTGATTTTCATCAGAACTCTTGCCGCAGCATTTTGAATCAGCTGAAGACTTCGAACTGCATTTTGTGGACTTCCTGATAGTAAAGAATTACAATAGTCCAGCCTTGAAGTAACAAATGCATGGACTAGTTTTTCAGCATCACTCCTGGACAGAATGTTTCTAATTTTGGCGATATTCCGGAGCTGAAAAAAGGAAACTCTGGAAACCTGTTTAATATGGGATTTAAATGACATGTCTTGGTCGAAAACAACACTAAGATTTTTAACTTTATTACCAGAGGCCAAGTTAATGCCATCCAGATTAAGGGATTGATTAAGAACTTTATTTTTTGAAGACTCTGGCCCAAAGATTACAACTTCTGTCTTGTCAGAATTTAAATGCAGGAAATTTAAAGTCATCCAGCTTTTGATGTCATCAAGACATGACTGCAGTCGAAGTAACTGATTGGATTCATCAGGATTTATGGATAAATATAGCTGAGTGTCATTAGCATAACAGTGGAAATTAATCCCATGCTGTCTGATAATTTTGCCAATCGGAAGCATATATATAGTAAATAGAATTGGTCCAAGGACTGAACACTGTGGTACTCCACAAGTGACCCTAGAGTTTGAGGAAGATTTATTATTAACATGAACAAACTGGAATCTGTCCGACAGATAAGATTTAAACCAGCCTAATGCTTTTCCCTTAATCCCTACAGTATGCTCAAGTCTTTGTAGGAGAATATTGTGATCAACTGTATCAAATGCAGCACTGAGATCTAACAGGACAAGTATAGACACAAGTCCATTATCTGAGGCCATGAGAATATCATTGGTGACCTTCACCAGAGCTGTTTCAGTGCTATGATGAGCTCTGAAGCCTGACTGAAACTCCTCAAGTAGGTCATTACTTTGTAAATGTTCACATAGTTGATTAGCAACTACTTTCTCAAGAAGTTTAGATAAGAAAAGAAGATTAGATATAGGTCTGTAATTTACTAACTCATCTTGATCAAGAGATGGTTTCTTAAGTAAAGGTTTAATAACAGCTACTTTAAAAGCCTGTGGTACATATCCATTTACCAAGGATAGATTAATCATGTCTAAAATAGGACCACTGATCAGAGGGAATACCTCCTTAAACAACTTGGTTGGGATTGGGTCTAACATACAGGTAGAAGGTTTAGATGAAGCTAAAATTTTAGATAGCTCAGAAAGCTCTACTGCTTTTAAACAGTTCAGACACTGCGCAGGTTCTAAGGATTCCTCCAATGCTGCCTCACTTACTGAGGATGAGGTAATCATGTTTGGGAGGATGCCAATTATTTTATTTTTAATGGAATCAATTTTATTTATGAAGAATCCCATAAAATCATTACTGCTAAGAGCTAAGGGAATGGATGGATCAACAGAGCTGTGGCTCTGGGTAAGTTTGGCAACTGTACTGAAGAGAAATCTAGGATTATTCTTATTCTCCTCAATTAATGATGAAAAATATGCTGCTCTAACTCTGCGAAGGTTCTTGTTATACAACAATAGACTCTTCCTCCAGATTAGGTAGGATTCATCTTGGTGTGTAGAGCGCCATTTTCTCTCCAATTTCCTAACATTGTGCTTCAAGGAACGCAGCTCTGAATTAAACCAAGGAGCCAGCTTCCTGTGAATAATCACCTTCTTTTTCAAGGGAGCTACATTGTCTAATGCAGAACGCAATGACGAAGTCATACCGTTTACAAAGACATCTATTTGTGAATTGGAAGAAACAACATTGCTGCCATCTACAGGGCATTTCTGCAATACGGAGGATATTAAAAAGGGGACAGACTCTTTAAGTTTTGATACAGCATTATCCGATAAAGATCTACTATAATGGAACCCTCTTTTGGGGGTGGAGAACTCAGTTAGATTAAACTCAAATGTTATTAAAAAATGATCAGATAGGACAGGGTTGTGAGGAAATACTGTTAATTCTTCACAATCAATGCCATATGTCAGCACAAGGTCTAAAGTATGGAGCCAAGAGTGCGTCGGTTTATGCACATTTTGAGCAAAACCAATTGAATCTAGGATAGTTTTAAAGGCTACACTAAGGTTATCACATTCTGTGTCAACATGGATGTTAAAATCACCCACTATAATAGCCTTATCAGTATTTAACACCAAATCAGATAAGAAATCTGACAACTCATCCAAAAACTGAGTGTAAGGGCCTGGTGGACGATACAAAACAACAAACAGAAGAGGTTTTATTGCTTTGCAGTTTGGATGAGGGAAACTGAGGGTTAAATGTTAAAAATAACTGTTATTCTTAATTGGCCTGGGACTAATTAATAAATCAGACTGAAAGATGGTTGCCACTCCTCCTCCTCTTCCCACAGATCTGGGAATGTGGAAATTTGAATAATTGGAGGGAGTTGACTCATTTATACTAACGTAGTCCTCTTGTAACCAGGTTTCTGTAAGACAAAACAAATCAATCTGTTTATCAGAAATCAATTCGTTAACTAACAAAGTCTTTGGAGGGAGAGACCTTATATTTAATAGACCACATTTAATTGTTTTATTTTTAGGTTCAAGGTGAACCGTATTGATTTTTATTAGGTTTTTATGATTTGTTCCTTTTAGATAAGTTTTTGATCTGACATGCGGCTAAACATGTCATCACTGGTCAAATCAGGCAGGGGACCAGAGAAAATTACGGAGTCCGACATTGCTTTAGCAAACTCACACACCGAAGCAACACCAACTTTAGTAACCTCCGATCGGCGTGATCGGGTGTCATTACCGCCAGCGTGAATAACAATCTTACTGTATTTACCCTTATCCTTAGCCAGCAGTTTTAGGTAAGATTCTATGTCGCCCGTTCTGGCCCCTGGCAGGCATTTAACTATGATCCCTGGTGTCTCTAGTGCCACGTTTCTGACTATTGAGCTCCCAATAACCAGGATCGGCTTCTCAGCGGGTGTGTCGCTGAGTGGGGAAAATTTGTTTGAAAAGCAGACGGGTTGGTGGTGAACTGGGGGCTGAAATCTAGAGCTATGCTTCCTACGAACTGTCACCCAGCCGGCCTGTTTACCCGGCTGCTCGGGTGCTTCTGGAGGACCACTAAGTGAACTAATGCTAGGTCTATGTGGCTCCGCGCTAGCAGAGGGGCGGCTATCAGCTGGTCTTTCCATAGCACGGAGCCGGGACTCTAATTCTGACACCCTCGCCTCCAAAGCTACAAAAACACTGCATTTATTACAAGTACCATTATCACTAAAGGAGGCAGAGGAATAGCTAAACATCTGACACAGAGAGCAGGAGATAAGGGGAGACTTAGTCAGAGACGGAGAAGCTGAAGTAATAGTAGGAGAGGAAGCCATTGTGGAGCTAAAGCTAGGCTAGGCTAAAGCTAGGCTAGCGCCCTTCTACCACGCCAAGAGAGCAAACCGTGAAACACGAGGAGTTCCCAAGCGTGATGTGCAGCAACAGAAAATGTTTAAAAAGTGCTTATGTGTTAGAAACAGATGTTACAGCAAAGAGATTAAAGATAAAAGCGAGAGAATCTGGAGCAACAAACCGTTGCTCACGCAGTGAAAACAGGAAGTGATACAATACGTCTTACCGCAAACAGGAAGTGACGTTCATTGGTTTTAAATAGTTATAAAGTTATAAATAATTTTGGTCTTCGTTATCAGTGGTGAAAGTAAGCTGGTATGGTCCGGTACTACGTACGCAGGAGGCAAGGGGGGAGAGCTGCTGCCAGATAAAGCCTTTATTCAGAACCAGCCATGGCTGCACGCTGGATCAGAAAACAGATCTGCTAACCAGATGCAGTCTAATGTACCACTTAGTCTGTTTCTAAGTTTCTTCTTTATTCTTTTCAAATTGTTTCTGAACTATATGTGCTGTGTTTTCGTGGATCAACGATACCTATTGCTCCTCTCCCCTCTCTTCCTGAGCCAAGGGCTTTTATCAGCATCTTGCCTTCACAACGTCAACCTCTACGTTTAATGTCCTTCCGCCGTAGCAAAATGTTCCAATTAAAATCAAGAGAGTTAGCATTTGTCTTTCATGCTATTTTGTTTAATGACACAGAACAAGTGGTGCTTCGGTGGGTGTGCAGCGTTCCCTTGGGTATGAATTTAGTTGTGCATTACACAAAATTTAGGTATGCATTTTTAAGGGTCATTCCACTTGCAAAATTGGGGGCTCCAGACCCCAAAACCCCTCCTTCCTTCTCTTCCCGCTAAAGGAGCCCTTTACAGTCTTTATTCATGCATTTTTCCCACTAATTATCCCTTTTTTTACCAAACAGGGGAAAAATCCGCCCACCTCACCGCCTCAAACCAGTATCATTAGGTATAAATTATGCTGGTACCAGACCTTACCAAATAGTGTTTTTTCTAAAGTCACTTAGGAACCAGTGAGGCAAAGAGCTTAAAAAGCTGCACCTACACTCATCGAATCTGGGGTTTCCAAGCATAAAAATTGCTATATTTCCTATAGGATTTCGCCTTTAAGACTATTAGTGGGCTACACATAATGTAAACATTCCATCCACTCAGACCACAAACAGCACATGTGCTCAGAGAACATCACACTCAACCTTCGGCTTGCGTGATTACACACCAGAGCGCCCTGCGCAATAGAAGAGATATTTTTGCTCAGGGCGGAGACTGAGATGACAAACCTGTCCCTGCGAAAGGTGATGAAAATGGTTATAAACTGTAACAGTCTAGAAGTGCATATAGCTCAAAAGAGGGGGAAAAAAATCACCAGCTGGATTATGCGTAAAGACGCACTGTGAAACCCCTGTGTGCTTCAAGTGTTGCGGCTGAGGGGAAAAGGTCGGACCTTGTGGAGTTTTGATGAAATTCAGCCTCAGTCACAAATGAGGTTATAGACTTATATTGATAAACAAACCCATAGATTAATGATTAATGAAGCCGAGCTAGATGATTAATAATATTTGCAGCCATAGTCAGAGATAGTGATGGAACATTATCAGGCGGTCCATTAGCACTCTGTTCACGTCACAGATGTCACAGAGCATCTTGTTTACACAACATCTAGGAGAAATTAGGATTGCAAGGATGTAATGATCAGAGGCAGGGGACCCAGAATTCAGCCAGACCAGCAGAGGTTTCTTTAAACGAAGGATTTTAATAACAGAAATCAAAAAACAAAGACAAAATCCAAAAAAACCTGTTGTAACAAAAATGGCAGAAAAACAAACAGTCCAGTTGTGCAGGCAGGGCAGGGCAGGAACAGACAGAACAGGATGGCTCAGGTAACTGGAGACAAAGGGGGTCAAAAATCCAAAAGCAACTCAAAAACAGAATCTTGCAGAAGGAGACTCACCCATAACTCAACAAGACAACCTGGCACTGATGTCTGGTCTCAGCAGTATATATGGAGGTGGAATCAGGTGAAACCAGTGAGAGGTGATTGCAGCAGGGGTGGAGTTAGGCAGGTGTGCAGAGTAAGTAATTAGACCAGACATCAGTGCTGAGGCTCAAAACAGGAACAGATCACAAATTCAAAACCAAAACAAAGAAGCATCTGAAAACATAACTAAAACAGTAAGCACGAACCTAAACAAGAATCCAGACTAGACAGAACTCAAAACAGCCAGATAATAAAAGACAGGAAAGAGAAGGAAAACTAAAACTAACAAACCATAACAGAACTCAGAATATTACAGAGCCCCCCCCCCCCCTCAAGGGCGGATTCCAGACGCCCTCCACGTGTATGAAAGTCCAAAACAGAACAAAAATAAATAAATAAACCCGGGCGGGAGGAGGGGGTTCCAGGACGGAGGGTCAGGGTCTGAAACAAAAAACGGTTAATAAGGTCCAAAAAAGTCCAAACAGAAAACAACCCACATAGGGCGAATCCAAACTAACTGAAAAACTTCAAAAACAGTTTCCTGAACAGAGAGTCTGGTGGGCGTCCCGGCGGACGACCCCGGCGAATCAGGACGTCCGGCGGTCGTCCAGGCGGACGACCCAGGCAAATCAGGTTCTCCGGCGGGCGGCCCCGGCGTGACAGGTTCTCTGGCGGGCGGCCCCGGCGTGACAGGTTCTCCGGCGGGCGGCCAGGAGGCCGTCGGCGGGTCAGGATCCTCGGAGGCCGTCGGCGGAGCAGGAACCTCGGAGGCCGGCGGCGGAGCAGGAACCTCGGAGGCCGGCGGCGGAGCAGGAACCTCGGAGGCCGGCGGCGGAGCAGGAACCTCGGAGGCCGGCGGCGCGGTAGGACCCTCAGAGACCATTGGCGGGGCCTGGAGAGGGAGAAAACAGAACCTGGCACCGGACTACAGGCTAAGGAAGGCACCAGACTACAGTCTAAGGGAGGCGACGCCTGGTTACTGGCTACAGGTGCGGGAGCCTGGCTACAGGCGGCTGAAGGGGAAGCCTGGCTACAGGCGGCTGAAGGGGAAGCCTGGCTACAGGCGGCTGAAGGGGAAGCCTGGCTACAGGCGGCTGAAGGGGAAGCCTGGCTACAGGCGGCTGAAGGGGAAGCCTGGCTACAGGCGACTAAAGAAGGAGCCTGGCTACAGGCGACTAAAGAAGGAGCCTGGCTGCAGGCTGTTGATGAGGCCTGGCTGCAGGCTGTTGATGAGGCCTGGCTGCAGGCTGCTGTCAGTCCCTTGAACAAAAAGAGTCTTGTGATTAGTCTCTGGAGAGGGTCCGGGAGTGACAGCCAGTAACGCCTCTCGCAGAGCTGGCTGTCAACCAGAGCAACCAGGGACTGAGGCTTCAGAAAGGCGTTAAGAGGATCAAAATCTCTAGGGGGGCCCGGGTGTTGGGCCCTCTCCCGAGGCCCGGGGTACCCGAAGGATGAAGCGTCCACCTGGGTTTCCACCTCCTGGACCAGTGGTAACCCCCCCTGGGTTCCCACTTCACAGTTCGGCGACGGACCCCTCTGGGTCCCCACGTCGCAGGACGGCGACGGACCCACCTGGGTTCCAACGTCGCAGGACGGCGACGGACCCACCTGGGTTCCAACGTCGCAGGACGGCGACGGACCCACCTGGGTTCCAACGTCGCAGGACGGCGACGGACCCACCTGGGTTCCAACGTCGCAGGACGGCGACGGACCCACCTGGGTTCCAGCATCGCGGGACGGCGACGGACCCACCTGGGTTCCAGCATCGCGGGACGGCGACGGACCCTCCTGGGTCTCCGCGTCGCAAGTCTCCAGGACCCCTTCTTGGGGCTCGGACGGAGACGTTTCCTTCTGGGCCCCCCCTCGGGGCTTGAGCAGAGGCAGGTCCTCCTGGACCCCCTCGTCGGGCTTGACAGGGGCCGAGGCGTCGACCAGACCCTCAGGGACAGATTCGGGGGCCGAGGCGTCGACCAGACCCTCAGGGACAGATTCGGGGGCCGAGGCGTCGACCGGACCCTCGGGGACAGATTCGGGGGCCGAGGCGTCGGCCGGACCCTCGGGGACAGATTTCGGTCGGCTGTAGAATGCTTGGAGGGCTGACCTGTAGTGCCCCTTCACCTCCTTTAATTTCTGCTCCAGATCCTCCGAATATTGGGCGAGCAGGGCCTCCCTGAGATGCTTAATTATGGGGGCAAAAGTTCTTATTTTATTCTCCAGGGCCACATACTCCCCCTGGTCACCCGCTGACGGCGGACCCTCCTGGACCTCCACGTCACCCGCTGGCGGTAAAACCTCCTGGGTCTCCACATCGCTTGCTGGCGGCGGACCCTCAGGGACAGAAGCAGAGGCTTCAACCGCTCTACGACGTCTGCGGCGGCGGGACGGCTGCGGCAATGCGCTCCGCCCTTGGAGGTGGCGTCCTGGACCGTACCCGGGGGGGCAGAGCACTAACCTGGAGCCCTCAAAAGATGCCCCCTGGATTTGAACTCTGCAGGGAACAGAGCTCCGGGATTGCAGCCGGCTCATCTTGAAAAAAAAAATTAAAGCAGGGAAAAAGTAAAAAAAAAGAAACGTGCTGGTCTGGCGATGGATCCTAAACTGGCCAGGTTGTACTGTAATGATCAGAGGCAGGGGACCCATAATTCAGCCAGACCAGCAGAGGTTTCTTTAAAACGAAGGATTTTAATAACAGAAATCAAAAAACAAAGACAAAATCCAAAAAAACCTGTTGTAACAAAAATGGCAGAAAAACAAACAGTCCAGTTGTGCAGGCAGGGCAGGGCAGGAACAGACAGAACAGGATGGCTCAGGTAACTGGAGACAAAGGGGGTCAAAAATCCAAAAGCAACTCAAAAACAGAATCTTGCAGAAGGAGACTCACCCATAACTCAACAAGACAACCTGGCACTGATGTCTGGTCTCAGCAGTTTATATGGAGGTGGAATCAGGTGAAACCGGTGAGAGGTGATTGCAGCAGGGGTGGAGTTAGGCAGGTGTGCAGAGTAAGTAATTAGACCAGACATCAGTGCTGAGGCTCAAAACAGGAACAGATCACAAATTCAAAACCAAAACTAAGAAGCATCTGAAGACATAACTAAAACAGTAAGCACGAACCTAAACAAGAATCCAGACTAGACAGAACTCAAAACAGCCAGATAATAAAAGACAGGAAAGAGAAGGAAAAGTAAAACTAACAAACCATAACAGAACTCAGAATATTACATAGGAAGCCAATTTGGATAATAGCATTTGTTATTGAACAGGCAGAATTTTTTTTATATATACTTTTTCTTTCCTCCTTAAAGTCTAACTGGATCTTCTGAATGGCGATTCCAAAACAGCCAAAATTGTGATAAATTTACCAGAGTCCTGCTTCTACCTTTCTCCAAGATCGTTCCCATTCTGTCAGCAAGTTCAGAAACCACAGCTGGCTCCAAAAAGCAGAAATCATGTTATCAAAAATCCTATTTTGAACAGATAGAATTACTTCTGCCAATCTCTAAATCTTTATAGAATTGCAATGTCCAGTAGCTTCTGCATAGCATAGCCTGTCTACACTGTAAAGTTGTGCAAACAGCAGTGCTGTTTTTGTGAATTAAAATCTATGATCTTTAAAAAGATGCACATTATTTATTCTAGATTTCATCTCAGATACAGTGTTAAAGTTTGTTAAAACTACATTGATAGGTTTATAAAGCATTTGTAGCCAAAATACCAACAGAAAAATTGGACTCAGGTGAATCTCAGCCATGTTGATGTGACTGTCGGACTCCCGCCCTTCTGAAAACTAATGAACTATGCTTCATTAAGTCAGGGTGTGAATGTGTGTGTGTGAATGACTGACTGTAGTGTAAAGCGCTTTGGGGTCGTTGGACTAGTTAAAGCCCTGTACAAGTATGAGCCATTTACCATTTAAGCCAGGTCTATGCCAGGAAACCATCCTGTTTAAATGAGCTCTACAAATTCTGCTAAGAGTTATAAGCCAGAATCATCCCAGAAACTCGTTAGTGGCTGCAAAAATAATGTTTTTATTCTTTAGCTTTATTCTTCTGTTTTATCTTTCCCTCCAGAGGAGATGCGGGGCATCGAGGAAGAGCCAAGCCACCTGCCCCTAGTGGTCTGCATAGACAAACTGACCAAGGTGTACAAGACAGGCAGCAAACTGGCTCTCAACAACCTGAGCCTCAACCTCTATGAAAACCAGGTGGTTTCCTTCCTGGGACACAATGGAGCTGGAAAAACAACCACCATGTAAGGAACAATCCAAACCGGGGCATCTTGAGGCGTAATAAGTGTGCTGTGATAGGCCTAGGCTGCTGGAGGACATCAGGGTCTAATTTTCTCACTCTACTGATTTCTACTGTTTTTCAGTCTACTGTTCTCCAGGTTTGCATTGTATTACATTGAAATGACTGTCGTCATTTCAGCTTTTAACTTTTTGCTCTCTCTCTTTTTCTTCATAGTAGGTACACCTGGTCTGGCGTTCTGTTAACTGTGACATCATCCAGAGAAGACGGCTCACCCGCTACTACCATCTTATGTAGAACAGATTAGTAGATCAATGTGTGCTTCTGTGCTTTTTTGTCTCTCTTGTTGTGTCTCTGCTCTGTCTTCTGTATCCCCAGTCGGTCGAGGCAGATGGCCGTTCATACTGAGCCCGGTTCTGCCGGAGGTTTTTCCTTCCCGTTAATGGGAAGTTTTTCTTCCCACTGTCGCCTCATGCTCAGTATGAGGGATTGCAGCAAAGCCATGTACAATGCAGACGACTCTCCCTGTGGCTCTACGGTTCCCCAGGAGTGAATGCTGCTTGTCGGGACTTTGATTCAATCAACTGGTTTCCTTATATAGGACATTTTTGACCAATCTGTATAATCTGACCCAATCTGTATAATATGATTGAACTTGATTTTGTAAAGTGCCTTGAGATGACATGTTTCATGATTTGGCGCTATATAAATAAAATTGAATTGAATTGAATTGAAAAGCTTTTGCTTTAAAAAAAGCACCTTAGTGGTTGTATTTAGGGGAGTAGCTTACTGAGAAAGTCTGAAGATTCACATTAATCTGAGGCCAGTATCTGATTACATCTTAGAAACAGCTTGGTACGTTGTGTTCAGGAGAATTATTACCCCCCAAGAGTTCCTGGATATCAAATCATGTTCTGTCTGGTTTTGTTTTGAGCAGATTTTTCTGCAGAGCATTTCAACCTCTCTTGGCTTGATGCAGTGTAGACCACTTTACGGCCATAGTAACAAGGAGGTGTTCACTAAGCAGTTTTCATAAATCTGCCGTAACACAGCCACTGGCTTCATCAAGCATTAAAAATGCTGTGTCTGGGGCGTGCTCCAATGGTGCAGGGGTAGTGTGCATGACCCATGTATGGAGGCCTTAGCCCTTGACGCAGCTGATCGGTTTGCTTCCGGCCTGTGGTCCTTTCCTGCACGCCTCCCCCACCCCCACAGACTCACTGTTGGATTAGACCGTTTACACCAGCCGTGTCATCTGGTTATTAGTTTTCCTTCCCTGGAGCTTGCTTCTGACGTTGCATTAAGGTTACATCCCATAATAATGTCAACTGAATGATCCTATTCAAAAATCACAGGTTGTCCCTCAACAAACTAACTGGAATCCTTGGAGCATTAATTTATTCTTTTTCATCCAACAAATCAGCTTTATGGATTGATTGTTCACTTGGTGTGACATAGCAACCAGGTAGTCAATGCTTTTCTCTTTTCCTGTCATTAGTTAGAATAATGTGGTTGGTCAGTGGAAATGTACTATAAAGGCAATTATTTATACATCAACCATTTGATCAGTCACTATAAATGTGAATTACACTCAGGACAGAGAACGCAGGAACCTGAGAATCATGCATTTTATTTGAGAATGTTTCAACGTGTCTCTGTTTTTATCCTCCTGTTATCAAAGGTCCATCCTGACAGGCTTGTTTCCTCCAACCTCCGGCTCTGCCACCATATATGGCCATGACATCCGAACTGAAATGGAGCGGATTCGTCAGAACCTGGGCATGTGTCCACAGCACAATGTTCTGTTTGACAAGCTGAGTGTGGAGGAGCACCTGTGGTTCTACTCCAGGCTCAAGGGTATGGCTGAGGAGGACATTCGCAAGGAGATGGACAAGTTAGTACCAGCATGCTGCAGTTGTGGGAATCCACAGTCTGATTCATGTACAGCACATCCCTCTCCTACATTGGTGTCAGCTTCCTATTACAACTCTGTACAGTAGATCTACAGACATGGAACATTATCTAATGCTGCCTGGAGGATTATGTTTTCTGGGTCTCTTAGACTTCACCAGGGGTCGCATTATAAATGTTGCGTATGCACAAAACGGGGCGTACGTCAGTTGTGTCACTTGCGCTTTCCACGCAAAAGTTGTGATCTCTGAAAAGCAAACTTGAAGGAAGAATGTGTGGTTCTGATCCATGTGTACGCTCCTTTCAGAGACGGGGGAAACTGGTGACCCAGATGGTAATGTGGTGAATTGCTGCCAGTTTCCCACCTCACCATCTGCGTCGCCAGTTTCCCCTGTCTCCAAAACGGGTGTACGTATGGGCCAGAGTTTGCATGAGGGACTGCATATTCTCTCATCAAGTCTGTTTTTATAGATCACAACCTTTGCATGGAAAGTGACACTCACCTGTTTTAGGCCAGGTTTTGTCTATGCGCAATATTTACATAAGAGTCCCCAGATCCCTGTCAGTGTAGCAACCACACTGGGTTCATTAAGCTCCAGATGATCAAACTAAACAATGAAAATAATTGTAAGCTTTTGTTATTTGTTTTTAAATGTTTGAACAACCTTGCTCCACCATATTTATGTAAGCTGATTCAGCCTTTACTGCCCACCCCGATCCCTTAGATCAGCTGATCAGCTGCTGCTGACAGTCCCTAAAACTAGGCTGTTTTGTATGTTTTTAACTTATTTTTTAACCTTTTCTGTTTTTTAATGTACAGCACTTTGGTCACCCATGCATTTTTTTAAAATGTGCTTTAGAAAGAAAGCTAATTGATTGATTATGAAGATAACACAGCACATATTTTATTACACTTATCAGTGTATTAAAAGTGACCAGTGTAGTGATGATTCTAAATAGCACATCAATAAAACTATAAACCGGATCTCTTGAATAGATCTATTTATACAAGCTTTTGCATCCATTAATTGAATGGATTTTAGTTTTTAGCAATTAGATGTTCAGGTAATCACTCTGCATCCTGTAGGAATTTAAGGTGCGTTCTGACTGCTCAACAACCACAGGCAAAATAGTCCCAGATCAGTAGGAATGTTGCTGATCTATGTCTGAAGCTCAGGCATTTTGTTACCAGCAGTCTGTTGCCGGATCAATTAAAAATACCAAAATATCACAGTTAGGCAGACATGTATTAGTATTTTGGCCTTAAAAGGGTGTTTTCAGAAGGATTCATTTTACACAGTACTGTGCATACAGTCGGCCCTTCTTTGGATCACTTTGAGCCACTCTGTTTCTGAATGTTATTACTACATAAGGCATGGCAGTATGAGCTCAAAAAATGCCTCATTATATGTCACCCTATTTCACTTCTAAGCTTGTTTCAGGGCAAAATGATCTGACCCAAACCAGGTACTGAGACAAGACAAATGTTCTGTGTGGAATTGGGCTTTAAACCATGGTAGTACTCCAACATCACTCCAGCAGAGGGTTGATATCAGGAGCAATGGATCAGAAATAAGTAAGCAATCAAGTGGCTCTGTGTATGTGTGTGTGTGTGTGTGTGTGTGTGTGTGTGTGTGTGTGTGTGTGTGTGTGTGTGTGTGTATGTGTGTGTGTCCAGGATGATTGTGGACCTGGAGCTATCTAACAAGCGGCACAGCTTGGTTCAGACATTGTCCGGCGGGATGAAGAGGAAGCTGTCTGTGGCCATTGCTTTTGTTGGCGGCTCCAGGGCTGTCATCCTAGATGAACCCACGGCAGGGGTGGATCCTTACGCCCGCAGGGCTATTTGGGACCTCATTCTGAAGTACAAACAGGGTGAGTGATGCAACAGGTCCAGCATTTTAAAGCAATCTTGTTTCTGTCCAGGCTGATATTTAATATTTAAACATTAGCTGTATGTGCATTTTTAAGCTGTGCAGATGCTAACAAGGCGATCAATCCTATTAAATGTTGCCTAACTTCCTTTGCTTTCTTCATTGACAGTGAGATCGACCTGGGCTAGAGTTTTTTTGGGTGTAATGATTGTATTTAGGTTCTGTTTGGCATGTACATTAAGACATGTCTGATGTTATCTAAAAGTGCAGGTATACTGTCCTTTCACTGATACAATGAACGAGTTGCTAAGTTTCAGGACTAGAACTGTCCACCATGGCTCGTCCCTTGGTTTCAGCAGTTGGAGTCATGAGCATAGGGACTGTTTTTCAAGTACATAAATATTATGCTGCTCTCAAACCCTGGAAAAATCTTATGCCATTAACTTTGTATATAAAATATGCTGATAGCATTTTTTGTGGATTGACAAGTCTTTTTTTCTCTCCACCAATTGTGCTTTGCTCAACATCGTGATTGTTCAGAAAGCTCCTTAATGCTCATCATATGTTTTCCAAGCATTGCTGCTATGTTCCTCCTTTCATTCTTGCTGTCAGGAATTTCAGAGAAAAGTCTCAGCTGTCTGTCTTTGTACCTCTGCCCCAGGTCGAACAATCCTGCTCTCCACCCATCATATGGACGAAGCCGACCTGTTGGGAGATCGCATTGCCATCATCTCACATGGGAAACTTAAGTGCTGTGGAACGCCACTTTTCCTGAAGAGCAGCTATGGAGATGGATACAAACTGACACTAGTCAAAAAGCAAAGTCAAGGTCGAGGTGTGTGGTCATAGTACAGAGCCCCAGTCTGGACTCCTCCATTCTTCCTTGTCTTTCATGTAATCCTTCAAAGGGGTCTTGATCAACAGGTTTCTGGGAAACTTGGCTGCCTTTTTATCTATTCTCAGTACAACACCAGACTGTCTCAAAAAGCCAGATAACTGCATGAAAAGGTTTACAGTGCCTTGCGAAAGTATTTGCCCCCCTTGAACTTTTGGACCTTTTGCCACATTTCAGGCTTTAAACATAAAGATATAAAACAGTAATTTTTTGTGAAGAATCAACAAGTGGGACACAATCATGAAGTGGAACAAAATTGATTGGATATTTCAAACTATTTCAGAAATAAAAAAACTAAAAAGTGGGCGTGGAAAATTAATCGTGCCCTTTACTTTCAGTGCAGCAAACCTCTCCAGAAGTTTAGTGAGGATCTCTGAATGATCCAATGTTGACCTAAATGAGTGATGATGATAAACAGAATCCACCTTTGTGGAATCAAGTCTGCTTGTAAATGCACCTGCTCTGTTATAGTCTCAGAGGTCCATTTAAAGCGCAGAGAGCATCATGAAGAACAAGGAACACACCAGGCAGGTCCGAGATACTGTTGTATCTCTGTATAAGTTTAAAGCCGAATTTGGATACAAAAAGATTTCCCAAGCTTTAAACATCACAAGGAGCTCTGGCAAGCGATAATATTGAGATGGAAGAAGTATCAGACCATTACAAATTTACAAAGACCCGGCCGTCCCTCTAAACTTTCAGTTCATACAAGGAGAAGACTGATCAGAGATGCAGCTAAGAGGCCCATGATCCCTCTGGATGAACTGCAGAAATCTACAGCTGAGGAGGGAGACTCTGTCCTTAAGACAACAATCAGTCATATACTGCACAAATTTGACCTTTATGGAAGAGTGGCAAGAAGAAAGCCATTTCTTAAGGATATCCATGAAAAAGTCTCATTTAAAGTTTGCCACTAGCCACCTGGGATACACACCAAACATTTGGAAGAAGGTGCTCTGGTCACATGAAACCAAAATGGAACTTATTGGCAACAATGCAAAACGTTATGTTTGCCGTAAAAGCAACACAGCTCATCACCCTGAACACACCATCCCACTGTCAAACATGGTGGTAGCAGCATCCTGGTTTGGGTCTGCTTTTATTTCTTCAGCAGGGACAGGGAAGATAGTTAAAATTGATGGGAAGATAGATGGAGCCAAATACAGGACCTTTCTGGAAGAAAACCTGTTGGAGTTTACAAAAGACCTGAGACTGGGATGGAGATTTATCTTCAAACAAGACAATGATCCAGAACATAAAGTAAAATCTACAATGGAATGGTTCACAAATACACATATCCAGGTGTTAGAATGGCCTAGTCAAAGTACAGACCTGAATCACAAATGCTCTCCATCTGACCTCACTGAGCTCGAGCTGTTTTACAAGGAATGGGCAACAATTTCAGTCTTTCGATGTGCAAAACTGATAGAGGCATACCCCAAGCGACTTGCAGCTGTAATCACAGCAAAAGGTGGCGGTACAAAGTATTTACTCAAGGGGGCTGAATAATTTTGCGCGCCCAATTTTTCAGTTATTTGTTAAAAAAGTTTGAAATATCCAATACATTTTGTTCCACTTGATTGATGATATCTTCCGTCCGTCCGTCTTCTTCCGCTTATCCGGGGTTGGGTCGCGGGGGTAGCAGCTTCAGTAGGGAGGCCCAGATGTCCCTCTCCCCGGCCACTTGGGCCAGCTCCTCCGGGGGAATCCGAAGGCGTTCCCAGGCCAGCCGGGAGACATAGTCCCGCCAGCGTGTCCTGGGTCTTCCCCTGGGCCTCCTCCCGGTGGGACGTGCCCGGAACACCTCACTAGGAAGGCGTCCAGGAGGCATACTGACCAGATGCCCGAGCCACCTCAACTGGCTTCTCTCGACGTGGAGTCCTCCCCGGATGACTGAGCTTCTCATCCTATCTCTAAGGGAGAGCCCAGACACACTACGAAGAAAACTCATTTCAGCCGCTTGTATCCGGGATCTTGTTCTTTCGGTCACGAGCCAAAGCTCGTGACCATAGATGAGGGTAGGAACGTAGATCGACCGGTAAATCGAGAGCTTCGCCTTTTGGCTCAGCTCTCTCTTCACCACAACGGATCGGTACAGCGCCCGCTTCACAGCAGACGCTGCACCAATCCGCCTGTCGATCTCCCGCTCCATCTTACCCTCATTTGTGAACAAGACCCCAAGATACTTGAACTCCTCCACTAGGGGCAGCGCATCCTCCCCAACCCAGAGGAGGCACTCTACCCTTTTCTGGTTCAAGACCATGGTCTCGGATTTGGAGGCACTGATTTTCATCCCGGCCGCTTCGCACTCGGCTGCGAACCGCTCCAGTGAGAGCTGTAGATCACGCACTGATGAAGCCAATAGGACCACGTCATCCACGAATAGCAGAGACGCAATCCTAAGGCCACCAAAACGGATCCCCTCAACACCTTGGCTGCGCCTAGACATTCTGTCCATAAAAGTTATGAACAGAATCGGTGACAAAGGGCAACCTTGGTGGAAGTTCACATACTTTTTAGTTTTATATCTTTATGTTTGAAATTTTAAATGTAGCAAAAGGTCGAAAAGTTCAAAAGGACCGAGTAGATTTGCAAGGCACTGTACAAACCCAAAGTATGTGAACTTCCCCAGAATATAAAGAATGAGGGTAAAGGCTATTTCTGGTATTTTCTGGTATATTCTGGTATTTTCTGGTTTTTACATTGCCTCCTTATTTCATTATGAAGTCAAACAGTAAATTACAAATTTATGAGAAATGCTTTTATCCCTAGATTCACTCCTTTGACTTGGTAAAATCATTGCAAGTGTTTAACTGAAAAATCTTCTCAGAGTTGTTGCTCTCAGTAAAATCCAACCTTTCCTTTCAGTGTAAACAGAAAATGAATCCCAGATTATTAAACTGCCGCCTTTTGCTGTCCTTATCCCAAAGCCCTCTTTGTTTCTCCCAGAGTGCAGATTTTGCCCACCACATTTAATCTGTTATACCTGGAGCAGTGATTGATTATATTACTTTTATAACTGTGTGCAACTCATAATCCAAAACTGAGAAACTGGCTCCATCATGGGTGCGGGGCCTCGGGTCTCAGTTCTTGTGGTGTCCCTTTAACAATCTTTGTGTTTTGGTTTGACCATCCAGGCCAGGGCAGCCAGCCGAAGCACCCCTCCTCCTTGTCTCCCTCCTCTTTGCTGTCGCCCTGCTCAGAGGCTCAGGTCACCCAGTTTATCCAGCAGTTTGTGGTTTCTTGCCTGCTGGTGTCGGACTCCAACACTGAGCTCTCCTACATCCTGCCCTCCGAATCCGTCAAGAAGGGCTGCTTTGAGAGGCTGTTTCAGGTACACACAGATATACAGAAAACCAGCTTCGCTCTTAATTCCATCAATGTCTGGAACAATTTCCTCAAAGGCCAGAATTTTACCCAGAATGCATGGGGTTCAACCTTTAATTAGCCAGTAGATGAAGGTATAGTAAATGTAACGATATTTTGATGTCAGCTTCTGCTACTTTTTTTCCCACATTTTCAGTTTTTTTTGTTCTTCTTTGAAAAGTATGCAGATACATTTCCTGCAACAGTTCAGGAGTGGACATTCTTAATTGAACAGAATTTTTTTTATTATTATTATTTGTTGATGTATGAGCTGCATTAAATCTTAGGAAGTTGGGGGATATTCCTCAACTAGCTGACCATCGTTGCAGGGCTGATGGTAGAGGATGCAGTAGGCCTGGGCAATATATCATGATTTTTAAAATATTTAGTTTATTTAAAGAGACAGAAGTTGAAACAATATAATTTATATTGTGATGGTCGATGTTGCATTATACATATACTTTTATGTGTTCCAGTAGGTTATTTTTCAGCATATCCTCATATTTATCGACAGCTGTTTGTTAGAAAAATATGCTTATGAGACATTTGGGATAAAGCTTTGATTCAGGGATATTTTTTTAGAATTAGTTTATGAAAAGAAAAACACATCAAGATACATATCGCAAATCGGCATTCAGCCTGAAAATACTGAGATCTTATTTTTGGTCCTCATTCCCCAGCATTAGGATGCAGGTAGATAAAGGTTAAGGTTTGAGAATCACTGATGTCAGATGTTCGCACTTTGATTTGTTAGACAAAACATAACAATAGAATCTACTCATACTAACAGCATATGTTTATGTCTCTAGGCTTTGGAGCAAAGCTTGGCCAGCCTGGCCCTCACCAGCTTTGGCGTGATGGACACCACACTGGAGGAGGTGTTCCTCAAAGTCTCTGAGGAGGACCAGTCTCTAGAGAACAGCGATGCTGGTGAGACTACATTCGAAGGGTTTAGTAAGCAGAGCTGCACTTTCTTTCCTGCAGGCTCCGTAAACAGGGAATTCTTCATCACTTTGCAGATATAAAGAGTTCACCTGGGGGCAGCTCATTGGGAAAGTTGTCAGTGAGCTCTGGAACCCAAATGGGACCACAGCCTGAGACTGGACCCTCGGTGCAGAATGAGAAGTCTGAGGTTGAACTGAGCAATCTGGTGCAATGCTCCAGGCTCAGCCAAAGCCAGGCTTCCCTGAGATCCTCCTCATCAGTGGGCTCTGTGCGGGAAGACGAAGGAGGGCTGTATGCAGACTTCTATGGAGATTACTGCCCCCTGTTTGAGAATGGCCAAGAGCCAGACTCTGCCAGCCTGAGAGGTAGGGCAGGGTGCTGTCTTACTGTGAAGAGAGGCAGGCATGGAGGGAGAAAATAGATCTGTTTGTTTATTTAAAAGGTCAGATTTCCTTAATAAATAAAGCATAAAGGGACAAATATGTTGGATTTTATCATTTTAACATTTAGTCTTTTTCACACAATTCCTTTTCACACCCTGTCAGGCGATGCAGAGAATCCCCCGGAGCCACAGGTCCTGGAGGGGCAGGGAAGCTTCGAGTTGGAAGGCTGGTGGCTGAAACTGAGTCAGTTTCATGGCCTCATCATCAAGAGGTTCCACTGCGCCAAGAGAAACACCAAGGGCCTTTTCTCTCAGATCCTCCTGCCTGCTTTCTTCGTCTGTGTTGCTATGACTGTGGCCTTGTCTGTGCCAGAGATTGGTGAGCTCTTGCATACAATTTTCTGTAACTCACCTGCTCCCATGTTTAGTGTGCCTTTCAATGGCTGCTGTGCTGCAGGTGGTCAGAACATGTAAAGGTAGTGGATGAAGGCTGTTTGTTGTGTTCCACAGGAGACCTGCCACCCCTGATCTTGTCTCCTTCTCAGTATCATAACTACACCCAACCCAGAGGCAACTTCATCCCCTACGCCAACGAGGATAGACCCCAGTACAGGTAACTGCACCTACAGGTACATCCTAAAAAAAAAAATAATATTGCGTAAAAGTGCAAGATTCTTTGCCAGTCATTTGAGAAAGTGAAACAGTTATTTTATAGAGATTCAGCGTCTCAGAAAACTAGAAAAGCACATTAGACCAACCAAACAGGATGTTTTAAACACAAATGTCAGGCTTCTTACATCTGTCCATTTCTATGCTCTCAGTACTTAGTCGGACCTCCCACATGAATTACTGCATCACTGCTCCGTGGCATAGAGGCCATCAGCCTGAGGTTCTGCTGAGGTGTTCAGAAAGCCCAGGTTGCTCTGATAGCTGCCTTCAGGTCATCTGCTTGTTGGGTCTGGTGTCTCTCATCTTCTTCCTGACAGTTCAGAGATTCTCTGTGGGGTTCCGGTCAGCCCAGTTTGCTGGCCAATCAGGAACAGGAACACCAGGGTCATTGGACCAGCTTCTGGTACCTTTAGCAGTGTGGGTCGGTACCAGATCCTGCTGGAAGATAAAATCAGCATCTGCAGAAAGCTTGTCAGCAGAAGGAAGCAGGAAGTGCTGTAGAATGTCCTGGTAGATGCTGCAGGACTTTGGACTTCAGAAAATCCAGTGGACCAGATTCAGCAGATGACATGGCACCCCAGACCATCACTGACTGTAGAAACTTCACTCTGGACTTCAAGCATCATGGATTCTGGGCCTCTACACTCTTCCTCCAGACTCTGGGAACTTGATCTCTAAATGAAATGCAGAATTTACCTTCATCTAAAAACAGCAGTTTGGACATTGAGCAACAGTCCGGTTCCTTTTCTCCTTGGTCCAGGTAAGAGGCTTGTAGCTCATGTCTTGTATTTGTCTGTGCTAGTAGCTGTTGATGGACCGACTCCAGCCTCAGTCCACTCCTAGTGAAGCTCCCCACATTCTGAATAGATTTCAACTGACAGTCTTCTCAAGGCTGTGCATCTCCCTGTTGCTGGAGCACCTTTTCCTACCATACTTCCTCCTTCCACTCAATTTTCTGTTAATATCTTGGATCCAGGACTCTGCTGAAGAAGCTGGTTGTTCAATGAACTTCTGTGTCTTCTCCTTGTGAAAGGTGTTGATGACTGTCTCCTGTACATCTGTCCAGTCAGCAGTCTTCTCCATGATGGTTGTCGCCAACTGAAAGTTTTACTTTCTGAGAAGACTGGCAAAAATATTGCACAATATTCAAATTGTTTCAGATGCACCTGTATATTGATAACGATACAGTGTAAAAGAATCTTTATATGGTCCGGTTCTGGTTCTATATAAGCTGGATTTCATGAATTGTTTAGTGTTGCTGGCAGGGACTGAGATAAATCAGAGAGCAAGTAATCATCCTGGTGTCTTGATGCAGGAAGGGATGTTTAGTTGGTTGGATCAGTGGAGTATTGGGCAATATTGTTTTCAGGCAAGATACCACAAATGGTAAATGGTAAATGGACTGAACTTATATAGCGCTTTTCCGGTCATGCTGACCACCCAAAGCGCTGTACACTATAGCCACATTCACCCAGTCGCTCTCACTAACGCTCACACATTTATACACCGAGACGCAGCTCGGTAGGCAACTTGGGGTTAAGTGCCTTGCCCAAGGGCACATCGACATGTGGCAAGGGGAAGCTGGAATCGAACCCACAACCTTCTGGTTGCCAGACGACTACTCAACCCATCAAGCCACAGTCGCACAAGGGGGCGCCATCAGGGAGGAAAAGCTTTTTTGTCACCACTGAAGAGATTTTCTCTATCTACTGCTTTTCTAGTCAATATAGTCCCTTGAGGGGAGTGATTTGAAGCTGACTTTCTTAGAGTCTGCGCTATATTTCACCATCTGTGATTTCAAAGTGTATATCTTTAAACTACTCAGGTCTTATCTGGATTATTTTATGGTGAACAAAGGTGTTTTAAAACATGATTACAGAGCTTTCTTAGCTTCAGGACCACCTTAGATTGAGAAACGAAAAGCACAACTATTCATACCTGGACTGAGCGACTTGTGCCGTTCCAGATCAATATTTTTAGTTTATGTTTCTGATAACCTATGAAGTGAACATCTTTTGCTGCTTAATGGACTTTGTTGAGAGGTGTGGGTGTGTGCTTGGTTTCTTGTGGGGTAGCAAAAGGAGTTGATCACCCAAAGACCCATTCATTGAAGAACTACCTCTGATTATTCGGCTGCTGCAGCTCTATGACATTTTTGGCTTAGATCATCAGTTACTTATAAAATAGTTTTAGAAAGGAAAGGTAGCAAGCAATGTTGGTTGGATGTAGCTCACATCCAACCGACCTTCAGTGTTGTTAATGAAGCAGCTCTCAGGTTATGACTCCGTATGTTCTGTTAGAAGCCAGGTAGGCATTTTGCCCAGGAATAAATATTGTTTTAAATTAAGCCATGTGCTGTCTAACTGTTTGACTCTTGGAACTGCAGGAGTAAGCTGTCTCCAGATGCCCGTCCACAGAAGATCGTCAACACCCTCCGTCTTCCTTCAGGTGTGGGGGCAACATGTGTCCTCAAGACTCCCTTCAACAGCACCCTGGACCAGCTGGCCCAGACCCTCAACCCCAGTGCCAACAACTCTAAGACCCTGGCTGCCCAGTACTTCGACTCTATGTGTCTTGACTCTTTCACCCAGGGGGTCCCGCTCTCCAACTTTGTCCCCCCACCCCCTTCCCCAGCTCCCTCAGATGACCCTGACCCTCGTTTTGTTGATGGGTTGTGGAACTTTACAGTTGCCCCTCCGACCACAGTTCATGGTGAGTCCAACTCACGGACCAAAGCTTTGAGTCCAACAGCTGTAGGCATTACACTTTTCTATCCCACGAGACTGAAGTACACCAACCTGTGTTTGTCCTGCGCCTCTGTCCAAAAACACTGTACTGCTTCTCACAACATCCTTACAGTATGTAGCTGCACCCACCTATAAATACCAAGGTCTAACTCAATTAAAGGTTCTTTAAGGCTTTAATGTGTCGGTATCACAGTTACTAACATCTAGGAGCCAATATTAGATCTCATTAATATTATAAAACTCTGCAATTGTGATAATGTTGAATGTTGCTGCACTATATCAGGATCACAGTTAGTTGGGACTCTATTGTTGAATTAAGGTAACCTTGATCATGACTAACCCACAGGTTTCTGTCTCTTTTCTTTCTTTTCCGTCAATGCAGTCGGAGTTAGCAACTCAGCCACTAACAAATATACAGTTAGGGCAGTTAAAGACCATTCTACTGGCCAAGGAGATGGCTGTCATGCATAGTGTGACTACATTGCTGGTAACCAAGCAAATATTGCATCCAACAATCCCGTGTCGTTGCAACATTGCAATAACTGTCAGGGTCACAATACTGATTACAATTAACCCACGTGTTTCTGACTGTTTTATTAGATTTTCAATATCACAACTTCTCCAGTCCGCTGTGTGAGGTTAAGCATCATGGTCTGAGATTTATAGGTAACAAGGGCAGTAAGAGTCCATTTCACTGGTCAAATATGCTACTGGTTTTCAGATTGTGATTCCAGGAAGGAAGAATAATATTTTGGCAAATATTGCATCCAAGTAATCCTGTTGCAATTGTGATGTTCTAAATATTGAAATTGTAATGATAATTAGGGTTCCATGCTCGCACTGTGTGCAGAGAACCCTATTGTTTTTCGTCTGTTTTTCCATTATTTAGGGTTCCAAGCCCGCGGTGTAGAAAGAACGGGCTATGCAACTCATAGCCGTTCGTCTGCACCGTGTGCCGAAAACCCTATTGTTTTTCGTCTGTTTTTCCATTATCAGGGTTCCAAGCCCGCAGCGCAGGCGAATGGCTATGCCGTTCGTCTGCACTGTGTGCAGAGAACCCTATTGTTTTTCGTGTGTTTTTAAATTATTTATTATTTATTATTATTATTGTTACGGGACTAAAACGCGTTGTGCGGCCCATGCGGATTTGTAACGAATCCATTGAATCAGGTATCTAAGTACAGAACGTTCACCGCTACCCAAACCCAGAAATTTAGACCCTCAACAACTAGGGGGCGCTATAACAAAGGACAATGCGTTTCGGCCTATAACCACCATACTACTGGTCCCACACTCATATCACTTTGTTTATTGGATGATTCTGCAAAACAAAGGGAATTGGCACACCTTTCGTTTTCCATCTACTTTTCGTGCTACATGGCTACAAAGGTTAAACCTTTCTTGTTAAACTCCTCCTACATTTTCTGTGCAATCCGCGTAAAAATCGATATATAACTGTGTAATGGACAAATAAAAAAAGTATTGGAGGCGGATTTTTTAATTTTGCCAGAGTGTTACCACAACGGTAACACTCTGGCATCATCCCTCTGTTCAAGCACAGTTCTTATTGTGCGGCCCGGTGCTGGTAAACTGTCTGCAGGTGTGCGCTCTCCGCCCACCAGTCAACCACAAACACCTGTGGAGAGAGCAGAGGCAGCAGAACCAGCAGCAAGCTGCACGGCCCTGCTGGCTGAGTCCTGACACCACCCCCAAACCCCCCCCAAGGGTTGCCTCGAGGTGACTCAGAAAAGGATGTGGAGGGACGGGAAGAGAGAAAGGACTGGAGGAGACGGGCTTGATTTGGGACACGTGGAACGTTGAGTGGACACGGGAGTGAGACGGGAGACGAAGACCGACAGAGGTGGGGCTGACGATGGAGACAATCTCGTAGGGACCAGTGAAGCGAGGGGACAACTTGCGGGAGGCGGCTCGGGAGGGAAGGTCTCTGGTGGAACGCCAGACTCGCTGACCGGGGTGGTAGCTGGGGGCTGGGACCCGCCTCCGGTCAGCGAATCGGCGGTTCTGTTCAGTGGTTGAGGGTTTGGATGGTTTGGGTCCAGAATTCCTTACAGCGGTTGATGTGTTCTTGTACGGAGGGGACGTCATCTGGAAGTAACGGGGGTTGGTATCCTAGGGAGATCTCAAAGGGGGACAGTCCGGTCGCTGTGGAAACGTGGCTGTTGTGGGCGTATTCAATCCATGGGAGGTATTTGTTCCAGTCGGAGGGGTTATTGGAGGTGAGACAACGGAGGGCGGTCTCCAGCTCCTGGGTCATCCGCTCTGTCTGACCGTTGGTCTGCGGGTGGTAACCGGAGGTTAGAGTATACCGGGCCCCAAGGGCCACGGCAAACTCCTTCCACACCCACGAGATGAACTGAGGACCACGGTCAGACAGAATCTTCTGCGGGATTCCATGCAGGCAGAACACATGCTTAACCAGGAGCTGGGCCGTTTGGAGGGCAGAGGGGAGCTTTTTGAGGGGGATGAAGTGGCAAGCCTTAGAGAACCGGTCTATGACGGTGAGTATGGTTGTCATGCCTTGTGACGAGGGAAGACCAGTGACAAAATCCAGGGCGACATGGGACCAGGGGCGTTCAGGAACAGGTAAGGGCTGGAGGAGGCCTGCAGGGGATCTGTTGGAGGCTTTGTTCTGGGCACACACGGGACACGGTGGGCCAACAGAAATGACAGGAGAGAAACACTAGGGTGCCGTGGATGCCAGGGTGAGCGGAGAACTTCTCAGAGTGGGCCCATTGGATGACGCGGGACCTAGCTGAGGAGGGAACATAGGTACGATTTGGGGGGCCTGTACCAGGGTCAGGGTCAGGGTCAGACGGTTGTGCTCGAGAAATCAGGTCTTGAATCTCCCACTGGAGGGCCCCAAACACACAGGACGAGGGGAGGATTGTTGCTGGTTCCTTCACGGAGTCTGGGGAAGAATAAAGGCGGGACAGGGCGTCGGGCTTTAGGTTGTTGGAGCCGGGGCGATAGGAGATGGACAAATTAAATCAGGAAAAGAAAAGGGACCAGCGGGCTTGTCTGGGGTTCAACCGCTTTGCTGTCTGGATGTAGGTCAGGTTTTTATGATCTGTCCAGATGAGCACGGGCTGCTGGGACCCCTCGAGCCAGTAGCGCCACTCCTCCAGGGCGAGCTTGATGGCTAGTAGCTCAAGATCTCCGACGTCATAATTCCTTTCCGCTGGGGACAGTCGCCTGGAGAAGAAGGCGCACGGATGTAGCTTCTGATCCTGGTTCCGAGTTCTGGGACAGAACTGCACCCACTCCTGTATCAGAGGCGTCTATTTCAACCACAAACTGCTTCTTAAGGTCTGGGTGGATCAGGATGGGTGCTTGAGAGAACCTCCTCTTGAGGTCAGAGAACGCAGAGTCGGCCTCGGGGTTCCAAGAGTAGGGGGTCTTGACAGAGGTGAGAGCATGGAGATGGGCGGCGATCTGACTGTACCCCCTGATGAAGCGTCGATAGAAATTGGCGAACCCTAGGAACCGTTGTAATTCCCTTCTGGTCTCGGGTACCAGCCAGTCTAGGACCGCCTTGATATTTTCAGGGTCTGATCGGACCCGCCCTCCTTTCAGGATGAGTCCAAGAAACGAGACTGAGGGCTGGTGAAACTCACACTTCTCCTCTTTGACGAACAACTTGTTTTCCAGAAGGCGTTGGAGGACTGCACGGACATGTTGGAAGGGTTCTGTTGGGTTTCGGGAATAGATGAGAATGTCATCTAAGTAAACAAACACAAAGATGTTCAGAAAGTCTCGGAGGACATCGTCCACAAGAGCCTGAAACACAGCAGGGGTGTTGCACAGGCCGAAGGGCATAACCTGGTGTTCGAAATGCCCGAGTGGAGTCTGAAAAAGGCTGTCTTTCATTCACCTCCCCGGCAGATCCGCACTAAGTGGTAAGCATTACGCAAATCTAGCTTAGTGAAGATAGTCGCAGACTGAACCGGTTCAAGGGCGGAGGAGAGGAGTGGGAGGGGATACTGGTTTTTCACGGTAATGGCGTTCAAAGCCCGATAATCAATACATGGGCGAAGGGAACCATCCTTCTTAGAAACAAAAAAAACCCTGACCCTAGTGGTGAGGACGAGGCACAGGTTAGCCCAGCAGCTAAAGACTCCTTAATATATTTCGCCAGGGCCTGACGTTCTCCCTGAGACATATTATAAAAGTTCTAGGGGGCTCGTTTTGTGGGTAATACGCGGGAGAACCCCGCCGTCCAGGGCAGAAACCTGGAGAGGCGAACTCAAGGGGATTGTCTCCAGTTTAGCCTGGAGGACAAAATAATGATCAATTAAATTAAAGTCACACCCAGAATCTACCAGGGCGGATAACTTAAACGTGTCCCTTGCAGACACAATCGCTGCTTGCAAACAAAGACGCGGAGGAGAAGAAAATGTAAACTTAGGCTGGTCCGCTGGTTTCCCCGCTAAAACCGACGGACCTGATCTTTTGGCCGATCTGGACAATCCTTAATAAAGTGAGCAGGGGAAGCACAATAAATACAGAGCCTCACGCTCATACGCTGTTGCCGCTCATCTGCAGAAAGCCTAACCCGACCCAACTGCATGGGCTCCGGCAGAGAGGGAGGCGCCGCAGCGGATCTGACAGGGGTCCGCTTGATTGGAGCCGGCTGAAAAACTGGCAGTCTCCCGGTGCGGCTCTTACTCCGTGCCCGTAAGCGGTTATCTAACCGCACTGCGAGCGAGATTTATTAATTTAAAGTGGAGGGTTGCTCTACCCGTGCCAGCTCGTCCTTAAGGGACTTGTTGAGAGCCTGAAGAAAAACAGATTTTAAAGCGCGCTTCTCCTAGCCGGCCGCAGCCTCCACGGTACGAAACTCAATGGCAAAGTCTGCTACCTGTCTGCCCCGCTGTCTAAGAGTCAGTAGCCGCTGCGAATCCTGTGCCTCGTCGGACTCGGCAGCAAAGACCGTTTTAAACTCTGAAATGAATTCACTAAATGTGCAGCCGAACTGCTGACAATCGGGGAAACGGGATTCTGCCCATCTTAGTGCCCGGCCCGTTAAAAGCCGCAGGACAAAAGAAATCTTGGAGTGATCAGGAGCAAATGTTCATGGCGAACAATTGAAAGCTAGGGAACACTGGAACAAAAATCCCTGACAATCACCAGCCTCTCCGGAGTATTTTTCCGGAGTGGGCGAGGAGGTTTCGGGGACATATTCTGACGTCACCGCGGGATTAGGAGACTTGGAAGGCGTAGGCTGGAGACTAGCGTTGAACATGCCGGCATTTGGTTTTGCAACCCCAACATCGAAGAATCTAACCCTCAGATCCGATCCTGTTGTGCTGTTACCGTCCTACCGAGTGCATCTGCTGAGTCTGTTTGGCCAGAGTGTTCTTCTGTCATGTTCGCCTTAATGTGTTTGGCCCACATGCAGAAAACACTTCAGATCACAAGGGGTTTATTTAAGCTTAGAGCAACAGGAGCCACGAGGAAGATCTGCCTCTGCAGATCGGAACGGGGAACCAAAGCCAGGAGACCGGATCAGTCTGGAGAAATGAGAGACACGATTCATTTAGGGTGAAGCTAAGTGGATTCTACGGAGGTTCGTAAGCTTACCACAAAGAGCGGAAACCGAACCGGGGAGGTGAACGCCAGAGGAAGCCTTGGATCCAGGTAGAGGGGAACCGACTCGGAAGGAACCAGAGGGACACTTGAGGCGTTCCCTCGAAGGGAAACACAGGAGCACGAGAGGAGATGTCGGAGCACAAGAGGTAACCTGGGAGACACAGAGGAGGGTTTTAGTTAGCTTTCTAGGCTTTTGAGGCGAGAAGCCGTGGCCGATTAGGCATACCACAACTGTAACACTCTGGCATCCTCCCTCTGTTCGAGCACAGTTCTTATTGTGCGGCCCGGTGCTGCTGAACTGTCCGCAGGTGTGGCACCACCAACAAATTTTCCCCACTCAGCGACACACCCGCTGAGAAGCCGACCCTGATTATTGGGAGCTCAATAGTCAGAAACGTGGCACTAGAGACACCAGGGACCATAGTTAAATGCCTGCCAGGGGCCAGAACGGGCGACATAGAGTCTTACTTAAAACTGCTGGCTAAGGATAAGCGTAAATACAGTAAGATTGTTATTCACGCTGGCGGTAATGACACCCGGTCACGCCGATCGGAGGTCACTAAAGTTGGTGTTGCTTTGGTGTGTGAGTTTGCTAAAGCAATGTCGAACTCCGTAATTTTCTCTGGTCCCCTGCCTGATCTGACCAGTGATGACATGTTTAGCCGCATATCATCATTCAACCGCTGGTTGTCTAGGTGGTGTCCTGAAAACGATGTGGGCTACATTGATAACTGAAGAACTTTCTGGGGAAAACCTGGTCTGATCCGGAGATCAGATATATTTATCCATAAATCCTGATGAATCCAATCAATTACTTCGATTGCAGTCATGTCTTGATGACATCAAAAGCTGGATGACTTTAAATTTCCTGCATCTAAATTCTGACAAGACCGAAGTTTTAATCTTTGGGCCAGAGTCCTCAAAAAATAAACTTCTTAACCAATCACTTAATCTGGGTGGCATTAACCTGGCCTCTGGTAATAAAGTAAAAAATCTTGGTGTTATTTTTGACCAAGACATGTCATTTAAATCCCATATTAAACAGGTTTCCAGAGTTTCCTTTTTTCACCTCCGGAATATCGCCAAAATTAGAAACATTCTGTCCAGGAGTGATGCTGAAAAACTGGTCCATGCATTTGTTACTTCAAGGCTGGACTATTGTAATTCTTTACTATCAGGAAGTCCACAAAATGCAGTTCAAAGCCTTCAGCTGATCCAAAATGCTGCAGCAAGAGTTCTGATGAAAATCAACAAGAGGGATCATATTTCTCCAATTTTAGCTTCCCTTCATTGGCTTCCTGTTAAATCAAGAATAGAATTTAAAATTCTTCTTCTAACGTATAAAGCCCTTAATAATCAAGCTCCATCATATATCAGAGCTCTGATTACCCCGTATGTTCCTGGTAGAGCACTTCGCTCTCAGACTGCAGGTCTGCTGGTGGTTCCTAGAGTCTCTAAAAGTAGAATGGGAGGCAGATCCTTTAGCTATCAGGCTCCTCTCCTGTGGAACCAACTCCCAGTTTTGGTCCGTGAGGCAGACACCCTGTCTACTTTTAAGACTAGGCTTAAAACTTTTCTTTTTGACAAAAATTATAACTAGTGACTCATGTTACTCTCAGCTACCTTTATAGTTTTACTGCTATAGGCTTAGGTTACTGGAGTATATCAGGATCTAATTTTCTCACTATATTGAGTTCTACTGTTCTTCAATTATGCATTATGTGTTGTCATTTCTGCTTTAACTTTCTGTTCTCTCTCTTTTCTCTTCATAGTAGGTACACCTGGTCTGGCGTTCTGTTAACTGTGACATCATCCAGAGAAGACGGCTCACCCGCTACTACCATCTAATGTAGAACAGATTACTAGATCAATGTGTGCTTCTGTGCTTTTTTGTTTCTCTTGTTGTGTCTCTGTTCTGTCTTCTGTAACCCCAGTCGGTCGAGGCAGATGACCGTTCATACTGAGCCCGGTTCTGCCGGAGGTTTTTTTTCCCGTTAATGGGTGGTTTTTCTTCCCACTGTCGCTTCATGCTTGCTCAGTATGAGGGATTGCAGCAAAGCCATGTACAATGTGGCTCTACGGTTCCCCAGGAGTGAATGCTGCTTGTCGGGACTTTGATGCAATCAACTGGTTTCCTTATATAGGAAATTTTTGACCAATCTGTATAATCTGACCCAATCTGTATAATATGATTGAACTTGACTTTGTAAAGTGCCTTGAGATGACATGTTTCATGATTTGGCGCTATATAAATAAAACTGAATTGAAACTGAATTGAGAGACGGCATCCATCCTACTTTGGATGGTGCTGCTCTTCTTTCTAGAAATCTGGCTGGATTTATTAGTTCTCCTAAATGCTGACAACCCAGGGTCCAGACCAGGAAGCAGAGCCGTAGTGTAACACACCTCTCTGCAGCTTCTGTACTGTTACCCATCCATTATCCTAATGAGACGGTGTCTTTCCCACGGCCAAAACTTAACAGATCAAAAACTTATCTAAAAGGAACAAATCATAAAAACCTACTAAAAATCAATACGGTTCACTTTGAACCTAAAAATAAAACAATTAAATGTGGTCTATTAAATATAAGGTCTCTCCCTCCAAAGACTTTGTTAGTTAACGAATTGATTTCTGATAAACAGATTGATTTGTTTTGTCTCACAGAAACCTGGCTACAAGAGGACTACGTTAGTATAAATGAGTCAACTCCCTCCAATTATTCAAATTTCCACATTCCCAGACCTGTGGGAAGAGGAGAAGGAGTGGCAACCATCTTTCAGTCTGATTTATTAATTAGTCCCAGGCCAATTAAGAATAACAGTTATTTTTAACATTTAACCCTCAGTTTCCCTCATCCAAACTGCAAAGCAATAAAACCTATTCTGTTTGTTGTTTTGTATCGTCCACCAGGCCCTTACACTCAGTTTTTGGATGAGTTGTCAGATTTCTTATCTGATTTGGTGTTAAATACTGATAAGGTTATTATAGTGGGTGATTTTAACATCCATGTTGACACAGAATGTGAAAACCTTAGTGTAGCCTTTAAAACTATCCTAGATTCAATTGGTTTTGCTCAAAATGTGCATAAACCGACGCATTCTTGGCTCCATACTTTAGACCTTGTGCTGACATATGGCATTGATTGTGAAGAATTAACAGTATTTCCTCACAACCCTGTCTATCTGATCATTTTTTAATTACATTTAAGTTTAATCTAACTGAGTTCTCCACCCCCAAAAGAGGGTTCCATTATAGTAGATCTTTATCGGATAATGCTGTATCAAAACTTAAAGAGTCTGTCCCCTTTTTAATATCCTCCGTATTGCAGAAATGCCCTGTAGATGGCAGCAATGTTGTTTCTTCCAATTCACAAATAGATGTCTTTGTAAACGGTATGACTTCGTCATTGCGTTCTGCATTAGACAATGTAGCTCCCTTGAAAAAGAAGGTGATTATTCACAGGAAGCTGGCTCCTTGGTTTAATTCAGAGCTGCGTTCCTTGAAGCACAATGTTAGGAAATTGGAGAGAAAATGGCGCTCTACACACCAAGATGAATCCTACCTAATCTGGAGGAAGAGTCTATTGTTGTATAACAAGAACCTTCGCAGAGTTAGAGCAGCATATTTTTCATCATTAATTGAGGAGAATAAGAATAATCCTAGATTTCTCTTCAGTACAGTTGCCAAACTTACCCAGAGCCACAGCTCTGTTGATCCATCCATACCCTTAGCTCTTAGCAGTAATGATTTTATGGGATTCTTCATAAATAAAATTGATTCCATTAAAAATAAAATAATTGGCATCCTCCCAAACATGATTAAATCGTCCTCAGTAAGTGAGGCAGCATTGGAGGAATCCTTAGAACCTGCGCAGTGTCTGAACTGTTTAGAAGCAGTAGAGCTTTCTGAGCTATCTAAAATTTTAGCTTCATCTAAACCTTCTACCTGCATGTTAGACCCAATCCCAACCAAGTTGTTTAAGGAGGTATTCCCTCTGATCAGTGGTCCTATTTTAGACATGATTAATCTATCCTTGGTAAATGGATATGTACCACAGGCTTTTAAAGTAGCTGTTATTAAACCTTTACTTAAGAAACCATCTCTTGATCAAGATGAGTTAGTAAATTACAGACCTATATCTAATCTTCTTTTCTTATCTAAAATTCTTGAGAAAGTAGTTGCTAATCAACTATGTGAACATTTACAAAATAATGACCTACTTGAGGAGTTTCAGTCAGGCTTTAGAGCTCATCATAGCACTGAAACAGCTCTGGTGAAGGTCACCAATGATATTCTCATGGCCTCAGATAATGGACTTGTGTCTATACTTGTCCTGTTAGATCTCAGTGCTGCATTTGATACAGTTGATCACAATATTCTCCTACAAAGCATACTGTAGGGATTAAGGGAAAAGCATTAGGCTGGTTTAAATCTTATCTGTCAGACAGATTCCAGTTTGTCCATGTTAATAATAAATCTTCCTTAAACTCTAGGGTCACCTGTGGAGTACCACAGGGTTCAGTCCTTGGACTAATTCTATTTACTATATATATGCTTCCGATTGGCAAAATGATCAGACAGCATGGGATTAATTTCCACTGTTATGCTGATGACACTCAGCTATATTTATCCATAAATCCTGATGAATCCAATCAGTTACTTCGACTGCAGTCATGTCTTGATGACATCAAAAGCTGGATGACTTTAAATTTCCTGCACTTAAATTCTGACAAGACAGAAGTTGTAATCTTTGGACCAGAGTCTTAAAAAAATAAACTTCTTAATCAATCACTTAATCTGGGTGGCATTAACTTCGCCTCTGGTAATAAAGTTAAAAATCTTGGTGTTATTTTTGACCAAGACATGTCATTTAAATCCCATATTAAACAGGTTTCCAGAGTTTCCTTTTTTCACCTCCGGAATATCGCCAAAATTAGAAACATTCTGTCCAGGGGTGATGCTGAAAAACTAGTCCATGCATTTGTTACTTCAAGGCTGGACTGTTGTAATTCTTTACTATCAGGAAGTCCACAAAATGCAGTTCAAAGTCTTCAGCTGATCCAAAATGCTGCGGCAAGAGTTCTGATGAAAATCAACAAGAGGGATCATATTTCTCCAATTTTAGCTTCCCTTCATTGGCTTCCTGTTAAATCAAGAATAGAATTTAAAATTCTTCTTCTAACGTATAAAGCCCTTAATAATCAAGCTTCATCATATATCAGAGCTCTGATTACCCCGTATGTTCCTAACAGAGCACTTCGCTCTCAGACTGCAGGTCTGCTGGTGGTTCCTAGAGTCTCTAAAAGTAGAATGGGAGGGAGATCCTTTAGCTATCAGGCTCCTCTCCTGTGGAACCAACTCCCAGTTTTGGTCCGTGAGGCAGACACCCTATCTATTTTTAAGAATAATCTTAAAACGTTCCTTTTTGACAAAGCTTATAGTTAGAGTGGTTCATGTTACCCTGAGCTATCTCTATAGTTGTGCTGTGATAGGCCTAGGCTGGTGGAGGACATCAGGGTCTAATTTTCTCACTCTACTGATTTCTACTGTTCTTCAGTCTACTGTTCCCAAGTTTTGCATTGTATTACATTGAAATGACTGTCGTCATTTCAGCTTTTAACTTTTTGCTCTCTCTCTTTTTCTTCATAGTAGGTACACCTGGTCTGGCGTTCTGTTAACTGTGACATCATCCAGAGAAGACGGCTCACCCGCTACTACCATCTAATGTAGAACAGATTACTAGATCAATGTGTGCTTCTGTGCTTTTTTGTCTCTCTTGTTGTGTCTCTGCTCTGTCTTCTGTAACCCCAGTCAGTCGAGGCAGATGACCGTTCATACTGAGCCCGGTTCTGCCGGAGGTTTTCCTTCCCGTTAATGGGGAGTTTTTCTTCCCACTGTCGCTTCATGCTTGCTCAGTATGAGGGATTGCAACAAAGCCATGTACAATGCAGACGACTCTCCATGTGGCTCTACGGTTCCCCAGGAGTGAATGCTGCTTGTCGGGACTTTGATGCAATCAACTGGTTTCCTTATATAGGACATTTTTGACCAATCTGTATAATCTGACCCAATCTGTATAATATGATTGAACTTGATTTTGTAAAGTGCCTTGAGATGACATGTTTCATGATTTGGCGCTATATAAATAAATTGAATTGAATTGAATTGAATTAACCTACTGGATCTAGCTAGCTACCTGAAATAGCAGCTGCGAGCTAACCAAGTAATGAATGAGAACGTGTGGCAGCATGAACGTCAACAAAGTATTTTTTCATATTTCGGCCCGAAAAATCAACAGAAAAGGTCAAGAGTAGATGACGGGACAAACAGCCATGGTAATGTTACAAGACAAACCTTTTGTGGATGATGAAGTTTTGCAGGCAGCGTCACAATACAAGAAGCAGCAGCAGCAACCGATTTTGCCACCCTCCCGCCCAGGACAGGTTACATGCTGTCTCAAGCCAGACAGCATGCAGCCCACATAACCTTGTTATTATGTTCACTTATAAAACACTTGAAATGATCCCCCCTCTGTTTCTTTTTGCAGATCGCACACTGCATATATATATATATATATATATATATATATATATATATATATATATATATATATATATATATATATATATATATATATATATATATATATATATATAGGATTGGTGCAAAGTCATCGAGACAATACCAGCTCTCCACTGTCATACAGGGGGAATGAATGCTGTAAGGCAATGACTTGATGCAATCTGCTAGATTTTCATAGATCGAACACTGTTTACCCAATTAGAAGAATACTCTGAACTTGGCTGCGTTTTTTTGATAACCAGGATCAAATGAAATGGATATAATGGACTGAGGTTCTGTATGATTTTATTGATTTGAGTTTTTTTTGTAAAGTCCCTTGTGACAATTGGTGCAACATAAATAAGCTAAACTCAAAACTAAATTGATCCAGCAACAAGTCACATGCCGATTTAGTTTATTTATACAGCAGCACACAGACCTAAATGGATCCAATTCCCTAAACTGTAATCCTACACAGTTTGCCTGTTATAATTTGATCTTTTGACAAAGATATGAACTTGATATTAAAAAAAAATAATTACGGGGTTCTGGGGAAAAAAGCTGTGTTTAGGCCAGTAATTCCGAGCAGAGCGCATTGGGAACCTCTGCCCGGGTCAAAGAGAGAGATCCATAATAATCTGGAATTTCAACTGCTTCACACAGACAAAACGTTTCCCTGGATTCCTATACTTGGGTCCTACTGCCGTTTGGCATGTAGGTATAATATATGTAGTGAAAAAGTGTAGAAATCCAGAGGTCAGTCACGGTTTTGAAGATTGCGAGTGTGTGGATGACAAACTGAAGGACCTTCCACATCCACCGTAAAGCCATTTTTGATTGTGTTTGGGTTCTTGGACATTTTTCAGCTGAAGTATTTGGGTTTTGTTGCTGGTTGAGTTCTGAAAAAAAAAACACTTTTTCAGAGCCTCTATTCTGTTGTCGTGTTGCACTGAAAATGTTATGCTGACTTAACAGAACTTTTAACGCAAATCATAATTCTGTTAAAAAATACTGTGTGTTGTTAAATAATTCAAAAGCTTTATTAAATAAAGAATACATCTTTGTTTCCCCAGAGCCTGTTACATCATCTCCCACACTCCCTCTGTCCATCCATGAGCCGGTGAGATGCACCTGCTCCATGCAGGGCACAGGCTTCTCCTGCCCCAGTGGGGTTGGAGGTCGCCCCCCTCTCATGAAGGTGGTAACAGGGGACATCCTGGTGGACATCACAGGCCGAAACATCTCTGAGTATCTGCTCTTTACTTCAGACAGACTGCGGCTGCACAGGTAGTACTGCACAGGCCGCCTATAGCAAACTGCTTCTACACTTCTACACTAAATGAATAGTACTGAGACTTGGTGTCCTTTCACTTTACAACATGAAGCTGGATCTTTTTTCCTGGATTTCAACTCAAGTAGCGGTGGAAGTAGGCTGCAGGGGATTCATAGCCAGCTCAACATCTAGGCTACTCAGGGAGATGGGGGTGCGAGGGAAGGCCCACAGGCAGGCAATCAAGGACCTCTCCAAGGCTGCTGAAAAGGGGAGCCAGTAGCTGTGGACCAAGAGGAAGGACCTGGCCTGGGGCTCAAGTGTGTGATGGTTGATGGGAGTGAACCTGGGACGCTGGAATTCACTGCTGAACCCTCTGGGCCTATCAGTGAAACACCCAAGAAGGAGGGCGCCCACTTGAGAAACCAAGAGATGCCATCACCCACTTGATGGCCACAGTGTCTCGTCGGTGCCTTAGGTATCTATTGGGATAACAATATCTTGTCCTACTCAACAGATCAAGCTGCTTTAGTCCTGGTTTCACAGCCTTTTTTCAGCCCAGAGTTGAACACTTGCACATCTTTTTTTTAAACTGAAAATGATTGTAACAAAAAGTTATCAGGTGTATTTTATAAATGCTTATTTTTACTGTTTGCTAACCAGCTAAATACTTTCTCTCAGGGAAACCAGACTGAAGACCTGAATTCAAGCCAGATATGGTTGCATTTAAAAGGTTTATTTAAATCAGGAACCTCAGTAGATATCAAACAATGGTAAGGCGAGCCAGGTCGTAAACGTGAAGCCAGGCATGGAAAACTGCTGGACATCTACTAGCAAGAGCTTTCAACAAAAGCCTTTCTATGGCCTGACACTGACTCCACAGCCACAGGGTCGGTGGCTGCCGTGAGCTTATGTAGGGAATGAAACGGGGACAGGGTGGCTGTGGCAGACAGCAGATGGCAGCCAGGCACAAATCATGTCACCATTATGTTATATCTGCAGCATCCTCTGCACACCTTTCTGTGCTCATCAATGAATGAAATAAAACTATTAGAGTTTTGTAGGAGAAAATAGTTGGGACTGGAGCAGACACCATTGCAGAACCTTTTGGTTTATAGCTGCCCTCTTTAGCCTCAGTCTTTCACTAATCAGAACAATACTTGACACAATACAATACAATACTTGAATACGTGAATCAGATAGAATGCTGTAAGATCATCTCATTGCTGCCAAATTTCACACCAGAAAATCTTCTTTCTTAAAATAAATAAATGTCTTGGTTTGGTTTGTAACAGGTATGGTGGTTTAACTGTGGGGAATGTTCAGAAATCCATCCCTGCATCCTTTGGAAGAAGCATCCCTCCAATGGTTCGCAAGATAGCAGTACGCAGATCAGCTCAGGTGAGACAGGCAGCCTGAGGGTCCCCGCTGTACCATTACAATGTAAAGTGTTGCTTCCAAAGCGCCTCCTTGTGTCCAGGTCCTGTACAACAACAAAGGATATCACAGCATGCCGACCTATCTAAACGTACTGAATAACGCCATCCTGCGTGCCAACTTGCCTGCATCCAAAGGCAATCCTGCTGCTTATGGTAGGGAAGCTTTTTTTGCAGTTTTGTCACTTTGCACCAACTGATGTGATGAAGAAAAACATCTTTGTTTTGTGTGTATTTTCTTTGGAGGTATCACACTGACCAACCATCCAATGAACCGAACCAGTGCCAGCCTGTCTTTAGACTACTTGTAAGTTCACCAACAAACACTCATGTTTCTTACATTAAACTGATTTTAAATCTTTAACGTTATGTAGGACTTTGTCCCCAGAGGCTTCAGTTGTGTCTGCAGTCGGCACTGCCTGACCGCTCTTACACATGCCAAATAATATAGCTATGAGGTTGAAAAAGGATTGGGAGTTTGTTTTTATTTTCTTGATAGTAGGTACACCCGAGGGAGGTGGGGGACATTGAGTCTGAGTGGACCATGTTCCGTGCCTCTATTGTTGAGGTGGCTAGTCTGAGCTGTGGCAGCAAAGTTGTCAGTGCATGTCACGGCGGCAACCCTCGAACACGCTGGTGGACACCAGTGGTGAGGGAAGCCGTCAAGCTGAAGAAGGAGTCCTACCAGGCTTTATTGGCCTGTGGGACTCCGGAAGCAGTTGATGTGTACCGGCAGTCGAAGCGGCGGGTGGCTCGGCTGGTCGCCGAGGCAAAAACTCGGGCATGGGAGGAGTTCGGAGAGACCATGGAGAAAGACTTCCGTACGGCTTCGAAGCGATTCTGGTCCACCATCCGGCGTCTCAGGAGGGGGAAGCAGTGCAGTACCAACACAGTTTACAGTGGGGGTGGTGTGCTGTTGACCTCGACACGGGACGTCGTGCGTCGGAATACTTCTAAGACCTCCTTAATCCCACCAACATGTCTTCCATTGCGGAAGCAGAGCCTGTGGACTCTCAGTCGGGTTCTCCCATCTCTGGTGCTGAGGTCGCCGAGGTTGTTAAAAAGCTCCTCTGTGGCAAGGCCCCGGGGGTGGATGAGATTCCCCCTGAGTACCTTAAGGCTCTGGATGTTGTGGGGCTGTGTTGGTTAACGCGGCTCTGCAGCATTGCGTGGACATCGGGGGCAGTTCCCCTGGATTGGCAGACTGGGGTGGTGGTCCCCCTATTCAAAAAGGGGGACCGGAGGGTGTGTTCCAACTACAGAGGAATCACACTCTTAAGCCTCCCTGGTAAGGTCTATTCAGGGGTTCTGGAAAGGAGGGTCCGTCGGATAGTCCAATCTCGGAATCTCGGAAGAGCAGTGTGGTTTTCGTCCTGGCCGTGGAACACTGGATCAGCTCTACACCCTCAGCAGGATCCTGGAAGGGGCATGGGAGTTTGCCCAACCAATCTACATGTGCTTTGTGGATCTGGAGAAGGCATTCGACCGTGTCCCTCTAGGGATCCTGTGGGGGGTACTCCGGGAGTATGGAATACCTTGCCCTTTAATAAGGGCTGTCAGGTCTCTGTATGACCGGTGTCAGAGTCTGGTCCGCATTGCCGGCTGTAAGTCGGACTCGTTTCCGGTGAGAGTTGGACTCCGCCAAGGTTGCCCTTTGTCACCGATTCTGTTCAGAACTTTTATAGACAGAATTTCTAGGCGCAGCCAAGGTGTTAAGGGGATCCGTTTTGGTGGCCTTAGGATTGTGTCTCTGCTATTCACAGATGACGTGGTCCTATTGACTTCATCAGGACGTGATCTACAGCTCTCACTAGAGCGCTTCGCAGCCGGTGGCAAAGCGGCCGAGATGAAAATCAGTGCCTCCAAATCCGAGACCATGGTCTTGAACCGGAAAAGGGTAGAGTGCCTCCTCCGGGTTGGGGAGGATGTTCAAGTATCTTGGGGTCTTGTTCACGAATGAGGGGAAAATGGAGCGGGAGATCGACAGGCGGATTGGTACGCCGTCTGCTATGAAGCGGGCGCTGTACCGATCCGTTGTGGTGATGAGAGCTGAGCCAAAAGGCGAAGCTCTCGATTTAACGGTCGATCTACGTTCCTACCCTCATCTATGGTCATGAGCTTTGGGTCGTGACCGAATGCTGCTGGATACAATGCCCCCGGATACAAGCGGCCAAAATGAGTTTTCTCCGTAGTGTGTCTGGGCTCTCCCTTAGAGATAGGGTGAGGAGCTCAGTCATCCGGGGAGGACTCAGAGTAGAGTCGCTGCTCCTCCACGTCGAGAGGAGCCAGTTGAGGTGGCTCGGGCATCTGGTTAGGATGCCTCCCGGACGCCTCCCTGGTGAGGTGTTCCGGGCACGTCCCACTGGGAGGAGGCCCAGGGGAAGACCCAGGACATGCTGTAGGGACTATGTCTCCCGGCCGGCCTGGGAACGCCTTGGGATTCTCCCGGAGGAGCTGGCCCAAGTAGCTGGGGAGAGGGACGTCTGGGCCTCCCTACTGAAGCTGCTACCCCCGCGATCCGACCCCGGATAAGCGGAAGAAGATGGATGGATGGAAGGTAGACCTGGTCTGATGTTCTGTTAGCTGTGACATCATCCAGGGGAGGCAGATCATCTGATATTACCATATAACATAGAAATGATTCCTGGATCAATGTGTGCCTCTGTGCTTTTTGTGTCTCTGCTCTGTCTTCTCTAACCTTCAGTCAGTCGAGGCAGATGACCGTTCACACTTAGCCTGGTTCTGCTGGAGGTTTTCCTCCCTGTTAGAGGGGAGTTTTCCTCTCTTCAATTATGTTCAGTATGAGGGATTGTTTTATGAAATGTTTATTTCAGGATCGGGAGAGATCGGCAAACACAAATAAGGACTCAAACACTGTTTCTGTTAGAATATAAGGCAAACATTTATTATTATTCCCCACAGAATACAGCACATCAAAACAATTAGCTCTTCACACACGCAAAGTAGCAAGCATTAAAGCAACAAGCTTTCAAACAAACGTGACGCTCAACAGATTCTCAGAATCAGCTCTTACCATTGACACGAACTGGGAGCCCTCAGTCCTAGGTTAAGATCAGCGTTCACGATGCCGGTATCCACACACGAACTCACGGCAGACTCACCGGGCTGAGGGCAGTCTCCTCTTTATATACTTGTAAACAAAGAGTCAGATGTGGAGCGAGAGTGGCCATCTCTCACTCAACAGCTGCCCTGCCTCCCTAAGCATGTTTCCCAAAACATCAACCGTTCCCAGCACCTCAGCAGTGTGCGAAGCAAAATAATATGAGTGCACTCAGAATACAGCAAATATAAGCAAAATAAGAAATACAGAATCAGTCTTTCCCACAACACATTGTCATAGGTTCCCACCACAAGTTAAAACAAGTTATAGCACAATAACATATGTGGTTCTTAGTTTTATGTGAGCAACATAACAGGCACGAGCATGTATGTTGCTCTTTAAAACTAACCAGTTTTTCCCAAAATACATAGTCAAAGAACAAAAATAACTCTTTAATATATCAGGGATTGCTGCAAAGCCATCGTCAATGCAGACGACTTTCCACTGTGGCTCTACACAGCTCTACATGAGAAGTGAATGCTTCTTGTCAAGACTTGATGCAATCTGCTGGGTTTCCTTTGATAGAAAACTTTTTAAGCAATCTGTATGATTTGATTAAATTTGACTTTGCAAAGTGCCTTGAGATGGCGTGTTGTGAATTGGAGCTATATACATACAATTTAATTGAATGGAATTGAATTGAAAATTTAATAGAGCCAAAACAGTTAAGTGTTTACAGTCACCATGGGCATGAATAATTTTGGGATTTTTAACTCTTGGAATACGCTTTAAACCAAGAATTGGGAACACAGGCTTAAATTTTAAGTTTTCCAAATATTGAAACATACTTTAACATTCGGTTAAAAGAGATGAGTTTCAATTTGACGCCTGTTTTTTCTAGATCCTGGTGTTATTGTGTCTGGATGTTTGACAACTATTCTCAACAGAATTGGAAGAGTTTTTGTTTTTTTTGACTGGTTTATTTCCTGATACAAGCTGGGCTTTTGAAGCCCATTTTTAACACGCTTAGGTAGAATCAACCAGTTTTATCTTCTCAAAACCAGATTGGAGTAATTTTACTAATGGAACACCAGATTGTGTCCAGGTTTTAATAAATAGCCATCAATTTGAGATAGGTTTGAAGAATATGGAAATGGTCTTTTTTTTTTTTGTATCCAAGTTGTGCAAAGCACCAGTTCCACTGGTGGACATCCCATAGCAGGATGCTGGCCTCCATCATACTTGATTGTCGTTGTCTTCTGAGGTTGAAAAGACTTACCATGACTCCTCCATGCAAACGTTTGACTCTAAAACCTTTCTCAAGAAGCATTTGGCTTTTCCGTTTGGGCAGCTTTAGGCAAAATTGAAGGTGGCGATTTTGGAACAGCTTCTTTTTTGGTTGGCAAGTGCTCCAGCAGCTAGAGGTGAAAAAAGGGAGAGTCGAAAAGCTGAACACAGGTGGAGAAAGACCAGACTTCAGGTTCACTATGACATCTATAAAGAGTCTTTACAGATATAACTTACAATTGGAAAATGCAAAGGGAATCTTTCTTCTCTGAGAGCATCAACAAAAACATTAATAATGCTGGTGCCTTATTTGCCACAGTCGACAGGTTAACAAATCCTCCTGTGTCCGTGGCTTCCAAACTCTACTCCACCAGGGCCCACAATGAATTTGCTAACTTCTTTACTGAGAAAATCTTAAATATTAGAGGATCAGTTTGTACATCCATACCAACTCTAGAACCAAAGCTGTATTCAGCTGGAACTTATCCTGACAAAATGTCCCAATTCAGCCAAATAAACTACAAAAGCTTAGAGGAGATCATTCAGCAGCTAAGTTCCTCCTCCTGCTGCCTTGATGTTCTACCTACAGTTTTCTTTAATAAAGTTTTGCCTGTCATAGCGTCTGATTTGACTCAGATAATAAACACCTCCCTTCTGTCAGGTGTTTTCCCCCAGTTCCTAAAATCAGCAAATATCAAACCACTGCTGAAAAAGAACAATTTAGACAAACTACTACTCCTGAACTACAGGCCCATCTCAAACCTCTCCTTTATCAGTAAGATTAATGAAAAAGCTGTATTTCAACAATTAAACACCTTCTTCACAACGACCAGCCGCTTTGACGTTTTCCACTCTGGCTTCCATGCTCTCCACAGTACAGAGACCGCCCTTATCAAGGTGTTTAATGACATCTTTATAAATACAGACTGTGGAAAAACCATAGTGCTGGTTCTGTTGGACCTCAGTGCAGCATTCGATACTGTTGATCACTCCATCCTGTTAGAGCGCTTGGAAAACTGGGTCGGCCTTTCTGGTACAGTTCTCAACTGGTAGAGCACATCACTCCAGTTCTAAAGTCCTTACACTGGCTCCCTGTATCTCAGAGAATAGACTTTAAAATCCTTCTGTTAGTTTATAAATCCGTGAATGGCTTAGCACCTCAATACATCACAGACTTGTTATCAGTGTATCAACCATCCAGGCCACTTAGGTCGTCTGGCCTCAGCCTTCTCTGCATACCTAAGAACCAGAACCAAACACAGAGAAGCAGCATTTAGTTCCTATGCTCCACTTATCTGGAACAAACTTCCAGAAAACTGTAAAAGTGCTGAAAGCCTGAGTTCCTTTAAATCAACATTAAAAACACATCTGTTTAGGATTGCCTTCAACTGTTCTAATCGAACTGTATTACTAAAATATAATTAGTTTACTTTGTATTCCAACTGCTTTTACTTGTTTGCTTTTAATTTTTATTTTCCCATGTTCTATTTTGTTTCTGCATTTTATTCCTGCTTGCTTTTTTTCTGTTTTATTTTCCTATATTTTAATCATGTAAAGCACTTTGCATTGTCTCTGTACTGAAATGTGCTATATAAATAAATTTGCCTTGCCTTGCCTTAGACCTTGGTAAAGTAGTGACATATCCAAATAACTGAACTGGTGATCTTGACTATATGCTGTTGCTTACACTCTATACAGTTCTTCTTAAAATGTTCGGTGAGTTCCGTCATCATCCCAATTTTTCAGAGTGCTGTTTAGCCTGATGACTGCTACCAAACCTGTCCTGTTTAAGTTGCAGTAGGAAGTTTAGATTTTGGTTTAAAAGACATTCTTCACAGACGAAAAAAGTTTAAGTAAAAGAGATACTTCATATCTAAGTATGTCTTCTAACTGTAGATAGTAAATATCATTTTCATTTAGGAGCCGAGCACCAAACGGTCTAATCTAGAAAATGATGCAAAACAAAGGAAATTAAACTCATTAGTGGAGAGAAAGTATTCAAATCTGAAACAGTAGTTTTCTTATGTCAATCTTTTTTGTAGAATCAATCAAGCAATGATTAAAATAGCTGTTAATAATCGAAGTCATTCAGCCTAGGTGTAATTACAGTACAATTGGCTTATACTTACTCATCTCCTCTATATCTGCAGGCTCCAGGGAACAGATGTGGTGATCGCCATCTTCATTATTGTTGCCATGTCCTTTGTACCTGCCAGCTTTGTGGTTTTCCTGGTTGCAGAGAAATCCACTAAAGCCAAACACCTGCAGTTTGTCAGTGGCTGTGACCCCATCATCTACTGGCTGGCCAACTATATTTGGGACATGGTGAGCAGGACAAACATGCTTTGTCTCTGTTACTTATACAGAGACTGCAGCCTGTGTCCTGCTCTGAAGATGTTTTTGTTACCCCTTTTTCCCCAGCTGAACTACCTGGTACCTGCAACGTGCTGCGTTATTATTCTGTTTGTATTCGACCTGCCAGCCTACACCTCCCCAACCAACTTCCCAGCTGTCCTCTCCCTCTTTCTCCTCTATGGGTGAGATTGTAACATTCTTGTTGTCTGGCATGACCAGTATTATGATGCTGCCTGATTCTACTTTGCATCTTGACCCAGGCAACCTCTCCTTGCAGGTGGTCCATCACTCCCATTATGTACCCAGCATCCTTCTGGTTTGAAGTTCCCAGTACTGCCTATGTGTTCCTCATCGTCATCAACCTCTTCATAGGCATCACTGCGACTGTAGCCACTTTTCTGCTGCAGCTGTTTGAGCATGACAAGGTGCTTGACGACAACAACTGCACATTGCGGCGCTCATTATCAGGATTTGACATCAATAATTTGTCTTAACCATGCCACATCTCAAAGATAAAAACTCTGTGTCAGACTACCATTATTCATTGTACTTAATAAAAAAACATCCAACTGATAAGAATTAAAGATGATGTTTAAAAGCCCAAAACAAAAATGATGCTTTCTGCTGCAAAAACAGTTATAAGATTATTTATCACATATAGATATTCTTATTTAGAGTTTTATACTCAGACTTAAGCAGAGAAAGCTCAATACATTTGATGAATATTTCTGTGTCAAGCAGAAGAATCAAGTGTTTATGCTTATGCTGCCGAGAAGAATTAGCATAAGATGCTGATTCTAGCTGGTTAACCCACCCACTGCTTTACAGATGTGTCATTAATAATTCATCATCTGTTGGTTTATAGTTGGGTGGGTTCTTACAACCAGCTGACTTACAGTGTGCAGCAACAGGTAGGGGAGGGGCAGGCATTACTCTGCTCCCTACATACAGAGAAACCTCAGGTCACTTTCTCTGAGGTACAAAGTACCATAAACCATAGGAAGTGTACGATAGAAGATGGTTGGGGTTTTAAACCCGTAATGATTTTTAAACCTCAGGTAGAGGGATCCATGTCTAACTGCATTTATTTCTCAATCATTTTCTTCTGCTTCAGGATCTGAAGAGAGTCAACAGCTACCTAAAGTCTTGTTTCCTCATTTTCCCCAACTACAACCTTGGTCACGGTCTGATGGAAATGGCCTACAACGAGTACATCAACGAATACTACGCCAAAATCGGTACTAACATCATTGAGCTGCTACACATGGAGTGCAGCAGGATAGGGGACAATCCCTGTTGTGCTTTCATAAACCCAAGTTCTGACCGTTACTGAACACAACATGATGAATCCGTCAGCCCTTGAAACTTGTATTATGGCGGTTTCAGGCGCAAAATAGACAAAATACTACCTAGCTAGATTTGCAGCTCTTTTTCCAAGGATGCAGAGTGAGACCCTTAACTTCACCTCACTTTGTTTCAGATGAGCAAAATGTAACGTTCTCCTAAATCCTTCTCAGATAGAAACAGTTTTCTCATATATTGCTTAAGCAGACATAAGTTGTCCTGCTTGTTGGACCTGTTACAGGCCCAACGTATTCAAACTCTGAAACAAACTGTGTTTTACAGGTCAGTTTGACAAGATGAAGTCTCCATTTGAGTGGGATATTGTGACTCGCGGACTCGTTGCTATGACGATTGAGGGCTTTGTTGGCTTCCTCATCACCATCCTGTGCCAGTACAACTTTCTCAGGAAACCCCCGTGAGTGTGACAGGGTTTAATTTCATGTCAGTGACTGATTCCATTCTAACTGATCTGTCCAGCTCCAGCTTTCTGTTGAGTAGTTTTACTCACCCAACTAACTTCTTCATACTTTTGAAGAAGGTCTTCTTTTTTCTCATTGAACTGACTTCACAGCCAGTATAAACAAAGGGCTGTTCAGCCTGACTACATTTGCCAGTATAAACAGTTAGAGTTTGCAGCCTCTTTGCTTAAAGATAATAGCATTTCTAACATATTTGTATCAAAGACATTTAATATGGAAGAAGTGCGAGATGATGCCGGCAATGATGAAACATGGATGACCGTGGTGGCTGATATACATACCGGGTCTGATGCTAAGTCAGACATGTTACAGTCTGTGCTTCTGACAGTCAGTAGGATTGATTATAACAGTTAATCAGAAAGCTGTGGTGAGGTTAGAGGTCACAGTGAATAAACGCAGGTACCTGCTTAGACTCCTGCTCAGCACAGTACAACCTGCAACTATATCTATATCTTTTGAAGTTGGATTTACTTGAGTTAAGGCTCTGGAGTTTGTGCACAGTTACAGACGAGGAACACATGGCTAAGAGCAGATGTAGTTATGGTTATTTGCCCTGTTTTTTGGGGGGTTTAAACTAGTTAGGTTTTTTTTTTCTTTTTTGCTTATTTGTATGTTTTCACTTTGTTTTTGTGTTTCTATCATTTACAAGAAACTGTTACCCATCATCTCAAAAAGTCTACTGTCCTGAAGCACAGCGCAGTAAAAAACATATGGGTATACCTTCTGTCAAATTTTGATTAGACTTTAATGGTCCCGCCCCTTTTTAATTGACCTTAGGTGACCCCCCTGCCCCACATGACCGTCACGTGACCCCACTCGTGACCCTCATGTGACATCCCCCCTCCCACTTTAATCATTAATACTGCTATAATTAATATAATTATTATTGCTATAATTAATAGCATTATTATTATTAATAATAACAATATTATTACTACTATCATTTTATTTATATTATTGTAATTATTTAAAGTTATTTCTAATTATTTAACTCTGTTATACACACCCAATCTTTATGATCTTTTATTTATATTATTGTAATTAGTTAAAGTTCGCCTGCGTGGGAGGAGACACAAGGGGGAAGATCTCGCCTTCTTTCAATCACCTGATCCCTCAACACAAAGACTGTTTATTTCTCTCTACAACCCTCGCACTATCATGCTTTATCCATTAAGAGCTGACACCCTGTCATCAAAAAAAAAATCGACAGCATGCATCAAGTCACGCCTTTACATATCCTAAAAAAAAACCATCACACAAACAACACAATTGTAACGCTCTGGACGGGCGGACCCAGAAGACAACACGACAGGTCAGTGGCGTTGGAATCAGATTTATTACTCGTGCAGGAAAAACAGCTCAGGGGTGATAGCAGGCAGCGTCTAGCTGGAAGCTCCTTACAGAATCCGAGTGGGGAGGGAAGAGTCGACTGAGCCGAGAGGGGAGGATCAGAGCAGACTGACGCCGCACGGGTTTTGCAGAATCCAAATCCAGGAAACGGTCCGAAGGTCAGAATCCAGTGGGCAGTCCAGTAGGGCAATCCAAGATCAGGGTCCAGTCCTGGTAACAGGCAGAGCTCAGAGGTTAGGGGATTGATCAGGCTCGGTACTCACAGGCGGATAAAAGTTCTGGTACACGGGAGTCAGTCCGAAGGTGGGAAGAAGGTAAATCTGGAGACAGGTCGGGTCTTCAGAGGTTCAGGTGGAGGCAGGATGGGGTCAGGCAGGCTCATGAAACAGGAAACAGAAAAAGGTCATACACAGGCAGGTTAGTCAGAAAATGCTGGAATGCTCTCACCACTATGGCTCAAGATATTCTGGCACTGGCTCTGGGTCTCAGGGCTGCTTAAGTAGAGGCAGAAACAGGAGGGGCAGCTGAGAAGATTAGCAGGAGCAGGTGTGTCAATTAACTGGTCCTCAGGAGTGGTATCATTACACAATGCCTGTATTATGTATATAAAGCTCCTTCTCCTCCCGCCTAATCGAACGCATACACGGTGACTCCCCCGAAACTTGTCACAAGTTCCTTCTGCACGGGTCGTCAGTAATGCTCAGATTCACGCCGAGGGTCAGAACGCAGGATCCACGTACACGATACGCTTCTTCAGTAAGTTATCTTTTCTAATGAATATATTCTAACCCTCTCTCTAAGAGTTCTTCACGCAGTGTCTGTTTTTAAATTATATGTTGAATACACAGTGGGGGAATCCTCTCTATGACGTCTTAGGAATCCCCTCGATGACGATACTGCTCATACCCTTACGCTTTCTGCTGTGTAACAATATATGTTTAATTATTTTTCAGACCTCACAGGTGTGGAGCAAGAAAATTTTGTTTTAACACCATTGAACTACGGTAGGATTCACTTTTATTTTAATATATCTGTTTAAAAATACTAATACGTTGTTTTAACCATTTTCTTTTTATTCTTTTAGGTTTTTTTGATCGGAACGTTCTAAAAGGTGAGGAAACACTGAGCAAAAACCAAGCGATATAATCCTTGTAATGGATAGCTTGTGAAAAATAAGTGGTTTCTGTGTTCTTTCTGTGGGGTTCCTTGTTTGGTTCCTTAGATAATGAAGGATATGGGGTAAAAGCGGTTCCATAATAAACTTGTACATAAAAGGATAGTTGTGTCCATATTAGTCAGAAGTTGTGCATAAAAAACATTTGTAAACTCATAATAATTTAAATCACATTCAAAAGATACAACATACAGTTTAAATAGTTACAACTTCAATAACTAATAAATACAAATTTCAAGTTTCAATTTGTGCTTTACTCTTTATGAACACAAACAGCAGCGGCTGCTTGAGAATACGGATTTTTTCTTTGAGAATACAAATTCACAACAGTGGTCTGACGTCACGGTTTCCAAGGCTGGTTAATGGAGCACAGAGTGCGAAGATAGGAGCAGCGCATGCGCTCTTCAGACTGACCGTCTCTGAATGCACCGCGGCTGCAGCTTCATTCCAGACAGCGCAGAGCTCACAGTGGTAAGTTAAACATTCCCTTTTCTGCTGCTGCTGCTGTTCAAAAGTACGTTTTCAGATCGTTTGAGGCGAGAACATTATACTTTTAAGCTTCCCTACGTGGCCTGTTTACAGAGTTAGTGCGTAATTAAAAAAAAGAGTGATTTATTTGTTTTGTGTTTATCAGGCTGACGCGTGTTGCTTTATTAACTCAATAATTGCTGGAATAAATTGTAAATGTCTCCCAAGAATGACAGCATCATATAAAATAGGGCTGGACGATAATTTAATAACAATATATATCAGTCGAAAGACGTGTGGCACAATAAGGGGAAAAAAGGATCGATAAAACAGTGTTTCCCGCAGGAATTTGCTTATGCGAGGCGGACCGACTCGCGGAGGGGGGGCTGGACGACACGTTTTCCGCGGACCGACTCGCGGAGCGGGGGGGGGAACGGACCGACTCGCGGAGCGGGGGGGTGGACGACACATTTTCCGCGGACAGACTCGCGGAGCGGGGGTATCCATGTGTTTTCTCCATGCCATTCACGCGCGTGTTAACGTCACTTTTTTTTTTTTTTTTTTTTTTTTTTTGGAATGTTGGCGTGGCGGCCGCCACGCCAAGATAGCGCTGCGGGAAACCCTGTAAAAGTTGGTTATAGAGACAGTTTTCCTTTCTTCCTTTTAACCTAGTTGATGCTACAGTCACTGCTTCCTCTCAACCAATCGTAATCGCGGACCCAGGCACGCCGTCACAAAGCTCCGCCCTCTCAAACCACAACACAGAGCACGTGAATATGTCGCAGCAAGGAGCGGCGGGGGATATTGTCCCAAAACGGGGTTTTACTAGTTCGCCAGTCTGAAAGAAATAAACCAGTGATTTGTAAAACTTGCAAGGAACCGGTAAAAACAAAGTCTGGTAACGCAACCAACTTGTTTCATCACGTAAGCCGCTCACTACCGCAGCAGCGCAAGCCGTTTTAGCCCCGCGCTGCTCCGCGTCATCTTCTTAGGAATCTTCTGGAAGTTCTTCCAAAACAAAGCAGGTATAGCAACTAAACTGGGCTTCCTTCTTTGTGATAAAATGACAAAGCGTCCTGGCGGCATAAGGACATCACGCATGCAGTAACATGCTTCATAGTGATGGACATGAAAAACCTGGCTTCAAACTCGCCACTCTTGATCCGCGATATAAAGTTCTGGTACGCAAGTTTTTCTCTAACAGCGCTGGTCACTTGAGTTTATTCTTTGTCAGTATTTAATAACATCACCCAGGTCTCTTAAGTTGAGTTATTTTTCTTTAAAAAAAAATCAGTTATGGTTAAAAATGTTGGGTAAATAAGAATTTATTTGGGATTGAGTGTTTGTGTGTGATATATTAAAATTAAGTCATTTAGCAATATTATAAGAGCCAGGTTTTAAATCTTTTTGATAATTATCTATCCATCAATATGCATTTTTTTATCAATATGCTTTTTTCTATATTGTCCAGCCCTAATATAAAATCTATAAATAAATAAATTCTTTAAATGTTTTTCCTAAGTGAGTTTCCTCTGAGTGAGGACACGAAAAATTGAGAAGAGAAAGTGGGAAAGAAAACAATGGTAACAATATATGAAAAAAAAAAAACATTTATTTTGGACAAATGTTTTAACTTTGGAACAGAATGAAGGTGTAACATATTCAACAAATTAACAGTTACTAACGTGGTTTAAAACAAATAAATAACTTCTATTAACATCTTATACAAATAGACAACACCTACAAACATACAATTAAAAATAGTTGGAATGGAAATTAATTCACTGATTATTTTATGTATTGTTACAGGTGGTGAAAAAAATGAAATGAAGCAGCACGTGTACATGACTAGAACGGATCTACATTAGGTCAGGTGTAGTCATGTTCACTTAAACATGCAGCCAGCTGGAGCAGCTTCCTGTCTTCAGCCGCCGGATGGCGTCCTCCTCTGGGTCAACCTCCTCATCATCTAGCTGATCACCTGCTGCTATACTAATACTGTGAAGGATGCAGCAGGCGCCGATTACTTTTGGGGCAAACGTCGGGCGGACCTCCAGCACCCTTAAGAAGATGAAACGCCACCGTGTCTTCAGACCACCAAAGACACACTCAACGATGTTTATCAGCCTTGTCGTGGTGCCTGTTGTAGCGTGCCTCCACTAGACCTGTACCAAATAAAAAATTCACTTGTAATTTAGGTAATATGCTGATCTGTCTTAATCTTCTATCCAATTAATATAATCTATGTACCAATTGTGTTCATTGTTGGCTCTATTTAAGGACAAGAAGGTAAGAGATCTTACTGGCAAGCTGTCTTCCTATAGGATGCACCACAGGCCAGCCAGCAGAGGGTCACCAGCACCTCTATCTCCTGTGGCCATCCATGGACCTTCTGGATGGGCAGCAGCTGAAGGAGGAGGACGATGGTGGCCCTGTCTAGCCTGACGGCTGGTTTCAGGTCCCCTTCATTAAAAAATATTTTGAGGATTGGCACAGAAGTGTTTATCCTCACATATTTTGTTTCTGTTTCTTCCTGTAAATAAAAAATGCCAAGTGTTACCATAATTGTTTTTTTCAATTCTCACCTTTTCACACCATAAAACTATATGTGGTTAACATGCAGATTATTATAGCTCTCAAGAAAGAAAGGGTCAAATGTATAGTAGTAAATGTAACAAATGGCTTCCCTTCTCTGGTATTTCTACCATTTCACTGAAAGAATGAACTGAACTAACTGCACATAATTTATAGATTAATCGCTGTAAAGGTGGACAGACAGAAATAACTTTTCCTTAATGAACAATGCTGTGAAGGTTAGACAAAGTAGCTTAACTCTACTCCCTTTACTGTTACTAATATATAAAAATTGTTTTCATTTTAATTATTTACAGATAGTCACAATTTCAACGTGATCACATGTTTAATACCATCCTCAATGTTGTTTTTTTAAAGATAAAAGTAGGAAATAGGCTGTCAGTCTTAAAAAACCTACCAGTTGGCACAGACGCTCAACGTCAGACTTTTTATTTAAATTATGCACTAACTCTGTAAACAGGCCACGTAGGGAAGCTTAAAAGTATAATGTTCTCGCCTCAAACGATCTGAAAACATACTTTTGAACAGCAGCAGCAGAAAAGGGAGTGTTTAACTTACCACTGTGAGCTCTGCGCTGTCTGGAATGAAGCTGCAGCCGCGTTGCATTCAGAGACGGTCAGTCTGAAGAGCGCATGCGCGGCTCCTATCTTCGCACTCTTTGCTCCATTAACCAGCCTTGGAAACCGTGACGTCAGACCACTGTTGTGAATTCGTATTCTCAAAGAAAAAATCCGTATTCTCAAGCAGCCGCTGCTGTTTGTGTTCATAAAGAGTAAAGCACAAATTTAAACTTGAAATTTGTATTTATTAGTTATTGAAGTTGTAACTATTTAAACTGTATGTTGTATCTTTTGAATGTGATTTAAATTATTATGAGTTTACAAATGTTTGTTATGCACAACTTCTGACTGATATGGACACAACTATCCTTTTATGTACAAATCTATTTAGAAAGCTCTCTTACCCCATAGAAGGAGTCCTCAGAAGAACTTGAAGTGAAGCACACCTCCCTCAGTCGTATGGAAGAAAAACCTTTTTTTCAACACTGAATTTTCAACACTGAATTTTTTAACACCGAATTTCAAACAATGAATTTTTTTAGACATTTGAATTCCTTACACTGAATTTTAATCTGGTAAAGATTCGCCAGCAAAAAAATCACCTGTGAAAAATTCACCTGCAAAATATTCAGCTGCAAAAATTCACCTGCAAAAAAATTCACCTGCAAAAATTCACCTGCAAATGTGTTGACTTTTGGTGAACTAAAGCCATAGCAATCAACACTTGATAGAGTCGAGCAACTTCTATCCAATGAAATCAGCTCATTGGGTCACGTGACAGAACAGCCGGGAAACTTCCGTTTCAGCGCTTTCCTAAGTAAAATAACATTAGCTTGACTGTAATGGTTAACTGTCGCAGAATTTCCAAAAATTGCAGAGCAATCGAAGGGACAGGTGAGTGCCACAGCCTCAAACTATTCATGACTGGGAGGAAGACATGAAGAAGTGGACTTATATAACGAACGAGGAAATTTTCTAACCGTTTTGTGTCGGCACTTGGTGCCGACGGCTCTACAATGCCAATGTACCGAGCCGAACCTCCGCAGTGGAAAAGTTGGCACAGAGTTTATAAATAGCAACATGGTATTCATGGTATTCATGGAGGGTGATGCCCATTCAAGCCAAAGCAAGTCCGACGTTCACTCTGCTGGATCCTGACTACATCACCCGGAGCTACTGCAGTGCTCTGGTGCTGCGGCTCCAGGGGAAGTCCTTCAGTCATGCAGCGGTGATCTTATGGACGGTAGGTTAATGAATGGTCCGAGTCAAATCAGCTGTTGCCTCGTTGTGATTAGATTGCTGGTCAGTTAATGTTACAAAGATAGCAGTGCTAAATGTTCGGGGTTGAACTGATGTTATAATTGGATATCAACACATTCAGACTGACTTGAAGTTTGAAATTGTACCAATCTGATGTTTGGCCTTAAAGCTCTTGATGCAAGCTTGTCACGTTAAAAGGTAAGTTAGCTTTAGAATGAAGCTGTAACTTTATTTCCAGTTTATATGTTAGGGTATCATTGTTAAAGAGCTAATGAAAACGTTAGATTTAAAGCATTTGTGAAATTAATTCTGGTGTATGTAAACGGTTTTTATTTTCCTAATCAACAGATTGTGCATCTTTTTAAGATAAGTGAAAGTTTGATCTCTAGTTCAATGATGCTGCTTAAGGTCATTCTGTCAGCACACCACCTCATCCTGTCTGTAAAGGTAAGCACACCTTTCTAATCCTTAAGTCTAATCTTTAATGGCAATTTGGATGTGTATTGGGAAGGTAAGTAGAAAAATATGGATACTTTATAGTTATCACTATATATACTATCCATAATTTCTACTTACCTTCCTGATATTTGTTAATGTTATACTTTTATATAAATGACACCAAGGACTGTACTATAAATAAAGAATGACTTTTGTTAAAAGGTGCAGTTTGCCGTGGTCTGACTGGATTGTCCTGAACAGATGAGCAGCGCAATCCCCAAAAGGCAGAATGATGGATGTTTCCTGCACCACAAAGAATTAGATGGCCTACAAATGTGCTATTAGTGAAATGTTTAAACTTAACAATGTTTTACCATTTTAAAAGTGAAATGTATTTACATTTAATCTAAAGAAATTGCCTAAATTAAGAAATTTAATAAATTAAATATTGTATCTTCTTGCCAGTTTATGTACATAAGATACACTTCAGGTTGTTACATGTGCTTAGGACAACATCCACTTGATCAAAGTATTAATAAATGCAAATTAAATTACCAAGTCATAGTGATTGTGAAATTTAATTGTACACATTTTAGTTGGACACAACTTTTCCATATGTAAACATCTGAATAGTCTGAAAATATGGATATACTTAAGTTATTAAAATTTAAAAATGAATTCCAAAACCTCAAGGTGCTAAACAAAGAAACATTTAAAAGCACAGATCCAAAACACATTCCAATGTATTATAATTCCACTGATTTACAGTAGAATATAACTAATCAGGATCTTTTTTGGCTTCTCCGCTCAGACAGCATCTTCGTGGATGATTCCCCCTGCATGCTCACAGGGGCTGCACAGATTCAAAAGATTTTGTCCATTTTTATATACCAAGTTGATGGTTACAGTCTGGGAGATTATTTTGAAAACGTTGAGCCTCCTGATAACTCTTTCCACATGTATGTGAACATCTGCAATCCTTGTGGCAGTTAGACCCTCATTAATTACAAAACCATCCTCCTTTTATGGGTGAATGCTGGTAGAACAAGGTTAAAATCGCCTCTCAAGCAGATCTCTGATGATAAAGCCTCTGTATGCCGTCACTTCATCGCCAGGACAAAGATACTCCAGGAGCCAGCCCCTTCCCTGCCACGTACATTATTTTTTCTTCTTCTTCTTCTTCTTTTCTCCTAGGTGTGATCATCAGTGCCTGTAGTGTCAGCATTTTTATTCATAGGTGACTCTGATTATGGAGCGGTCCGGTCAGCCTCTGCATCACAGTGGCTGTCATCTGTCAAACACAAGACCGCACAAGACCACAATCAGTTTAGCAGACAGCATTAAACATATCAAGACTACTTAAAACTACGTTAACACCAAGCTAATAGATCAACACCCTGAGTTAGTATCTGGGATGCCATTTGTAAGGTTACACAGTCAGGATATAACAGCAATATTTTGGGTTCTTTACTGTCATAATAGGAAAAAATTGGGTTTTCATTTTTAAAGTCAGATTTCCACCATGTTATACATTTGTAAATGTCACAGTTCCAAAGTCTATTTAATTACACAGCTAAATGTTTAGTTTGTAAACTAAGTATTATGCTGCAAACCAAATATTTAGTTTTCAAATTAAATATTTAACTCCAAAGTAAACGTTTAGTTTATATATTAAACGTTAACTTTGGAGCTAAACATTTAACTTGTTCATTAAATATTTCATTTGAAACTGACTAGTTTAAAGATTTATGAATAACAAAAATGAAAAATGAACCCTGCCTTTTATCTCTTATGACAGGCTAAATATATTTTGCTGTAAATCCTTCATTGTCTAACTTTACAAACGGAATTCCATACCAATTTGCGGGGTTGTAAATATATCCAGATAATAATTCACAGGGAGAACAAAGCTAAATGACGGTTGTCTTCATGTGAAAGCATATGTTTTATCAAAATGGACACAAACTACGCAGTTGAGAGTTAAAGTAGGCTAACGTTAGCTTACCTGTCTGCTCTCCTCTTTATCACCTTGGAGCTTTTAATGCAACTTCGTAGCCGAGCCACTTTTCTGGCATCGTTGGTCTTCAGTCGGTCTTTTGTCTACAAAATAAAAAAAAAATACGGTCACTTCGGTGGTTTCTTCAGACTTAAAGCTTTTAACCACAGGCGGAGGGATTTCTCGTTCTTCGGCTAAAGGAAGTAGGGCACCTCGCATCGCATTCGCAGCTCTTGTACACCGTTGATGATTAAAACACTCCAGCAATAACTTTTCTTCTACACCCATTATTATGACAACCTCTAACCGTACAAACGATCCCAGTCTTCTTTGAAGTCATATTTACGAGTAATTTGAGACCAAGTAGCTGCATGAGTGGTTTTCAGCATGCTCGCTAGACAGGAAGTGACCCTCCAGAAGTTTGGCACAGAAAACCGTCAACTCACTGTCTCCGTACTTCCGTTGAAAATAGGGTGAAATTAGACTTTTTCTTATTTAATAGATATGATAACAAAACGTCAGGTAGCTACTAATAGACCTCCATTAGAGTTTTTCATCTAAGCGGACTGGATGAAGTAGTTGAGTCAATCACAACTAGTGCAGCACCCCTGTCTGCCAAGGCTCTTGGTTTGATCCGGAAGATCAGACCGCCGGCCGCTTCTTCTATTTGTGATCGGCTCAGTTGTTTCACCCAGTCCAATTACATGGAAAACTCAAATGGCTGTCTATTAGCTGCCTGACATTTTGTAAACATATCTATTTAAGTAGAAAAACTCCTCATTCAGCTCTATTCAGCCGGGAAGAAAGCTGAGCCCAGCTGTTGTCACGTAACCAAATGAGCCGATTTCATTGGATAGAAGTCGCTCGACTCTATCGAGTGCAGATTGCTTTGGCCTGAGTTCATCAAAAGGTCAACAAATTTGCAGGTGAATTTTTGCAGGTGAATTTTTTGCAGGTGAATTTTTGAAGGTGAATTTTTTGCAGTTGAATTTTTGCAGGTGATTTTTTTGCAGGTGAATTTTTGCAGTTGAATTTTTGCAGCTGAATATTTTGCAGCTGAATTTTTCACTGGTAAATTTTTTGCTGGCGAATTTTTATCAGATTAAAATTCAGTGTAAGGAATTCAATGTCAAAAAAAATTAATTGTTTGAAATTCGGTGTTAAAAAATTCAGTGTTAAAAAAGAGGCAGATTCCAATGAGACTGTTTTTCTTCCATACAGTCGGGACAAAGTTACAGAAATCAGCTTTTTCTTTCGCCCAACGGCTGCAAAATCCTTTTTGCAAAATTAAGATTGGTTTGTTTTCTACATTGAAAAATGAAACGTTTTACGACATTTTTTTAATGTGCATACTGTGTGTTTTCAAAGGGTATTTCTACCACAAAATCCATGATGATTACTACCTCCTCTACAACCTAATCGATGGTAAAATATTTACTAATGTTTACTGGAGTAATAATTTTTTTAAAATCATGATTTTATTCTTCTGTTTTTGCCCCAAAAAACAGCAAGCGGTCTAACCAGACAGAAGAATACAAAGAGTTCTGCAATAAGGAAACTTCGTCTTCAGCACACTGTGAAAAGGACAAAGACATTTATGTGTGAAATGATTGCCTCCCCTTTATTATAACTTTTTCATGCATTGTTAGCATCAAGGCTCACAATCAGTATAAAATTAAGCATTGTAAAAATGAAAAATGATTGTAGCTTTTGAACTTTATGATGCTCAATGCTGTTTCTTATTCTTTCTTCATTAAATTTTGCATAAATATCCAGACATTATTTCTCAATAAACTATACATTAAAAAGATGGCTCAAGATTTTGGTAGTTTCTGTTAAAATGTTATTAAAAGTTAATCTCTGGCCTGCAGTATCAACCAAATAAACTGTATTTGTAAAGCAATTTTCAGTACAGCCTCACATAGGTTAAAAAAATAACTAAAAAAAACTGAGAGAAAAGGTTATATAGACGAATTAAAGTAATTTATGATGAATGGCTGAAAAACAGTTGTGGAGTTTAATGAAGAAACTGCATTAAATATGAAAACTTAACACGAGCTATCATCATGGAAAAGCTAAATGTTTTAACAGGGTCTGCTGTAATGACACAATTGAAAAGACATAATACAAGATGTTGATTATGTCAACTTCCATGAAGTTGAACTTAGTTATCTGCTGCAGGTAAGATATCAGGGGCTTCTCATTTTACCTCACTGTTGATTAATATAACACATGACCGTCACTTCACATACTAAAACACAGTTTTCTTTTTAAACAGAATCAAATATTATTTATTTCTGAATTTTTACAACATTTTTGGCATTTGAGTAAAACTGGAACTTGGCTGAACAGAAGTTGGGTCTTATTATCGATATGTCCATAAATTCTAAAACAAGACAATGATAAAACTTGTGCAGTTTCAAAAGCTTTTACAGTTGGATTTGTCTTTGTCTAGTCTTTGAAACACAGTTTGTAAAGTTTAGTACACCTTGTTTTTCAAACCTAAGGATTGCAGTTTTAGTGCTCGGTTAAACAGTTGTGTGGAGACGGATGAGGTACTAAAATGCCCCATTTCTTAATTCTATAGCGTAGTCTTTGCTGTTCCAATATTTTTATATGTGCGCATAACCTGCAGAAAGAATTATTGTCCTCTTTATAAATAAAACGTTTTGCTTTGGACATCATGGATATTAATGTTACAGCAGCATGCAGCTTTGAGTAAGCTCAGACAGGCTTTCTGCCCTTTCTCTGTGAATGTTTTTGTGTTTCACGGGCAAAATCTAAAAAGTTTTACCATATTCCATTTTTACACGTCTAATTCTGCGATTCCATACACATTTTCCACATTGTGGTGTGGGCTTGGATCAACTCGCCGTTCATTCTGCTTCCAAACTAAAAAATATATATATTGAACTTGATTGTTTGTGCGAGAGCCTCACATTTAGATAAATTTATTACGCTTAGCTTTTATTTACAACACCAAGCATCTTCTTTATCCATGTAGTTGGTCAGAAAAAAAATTTGACAGTAAAGAGCTTGGTCTGTACAGTATATACACACAAATCAATAATGTAACATCTTACACAGTTTGTCTGAGAATCAACTTCACATATCTGCATCTAGAGTGCAGGGATTGCTCCTTGTCTTTGCCCTCTCTGACAGCTGAACAATCAGTCCCATCTGCTTCCTTTAATGTCACTCCAAATTAGCCCTAGTGCTTAGCAGCAAGTGTCAAGACAGACTCTAATCGCTTCGTGCTTGCTTAGTATGAGGGATTGTTGAAAAGCCACGGACAGTGCAGACGACTACTTTCTGGAGGAGTGAATGCTGCTTGTAAAGACTTGAATGCAATCAACTGGTTCCCTTTTTTTTAACAATCTGTATAATCTGAGTGATTTTGACTTTGTAAAGTGCCTTGAGATGACATGTTTAATGAATTGCCGCTATATAAATAAAAATTGAATTGAATTTAAAAAAAAGTACTAAAGACTCAGCCCAGATTGATGCATCCAGACAGATACTAGAAGTCAGCTTCAAAAATGAAGCAAGAAAATTGCGGCTATCCGCTAATGAATTACATCTACAAGGAAATCTTTGTAGAACCTTCTTCATCATAGACTCCAGGAGGATCCCCTGGAGTCTATTGAGCTAAAATAAAATGTGTTTTAAATATAACACGATGCAAGGTTTGAGGAAGAATAATGGCAGAAATGTACCGTACAACCTTCCCTTACTGTTTAAGTCACTCTGACCACCGGCAAACAAACGCACACAACGTCAAGCACAACACAGAGTCACAGACTTTACCCCTGTTTTTAGGCTTGTAGGCTAATTGTTCAAAACTATTCCTATTTCTTTTATTTTAAGTATTTACATACTTTTATGATGGAGAGTTTTTTTTATAAAATCCTTGCATCCTTGCAAAATCCTTTAAAATCCTGTAATTTAATTCCAGAGAGGAAGACAGGTAGAACAATGATTCATGGTTAGTCTGCATGTATTAACTTTTGCTGTATGTGCTTTCTTAACCATTTGGAGTGATGAAGACAAATTGCCAAACATACCAGCCACGGTTCACTCAGAGCTCCTCTAGATAACAGAAATAGGACAGCATATTGATTTAGAACATCCCTTCCTTTACATCTCTTGTACAGCTCCTGTACAGCTTAAGAAAATCACAATTTTCTTAAATGTAATGGACGGAGCCCATCAGGCCTTCGAACAAAATCAAAAAAGAACATTTGCTGAACATTCATTCCTGTTTTTGTCAGGGTTCTTTGTGTTGCCTTGCTCTAACTTTGTTCCTCAGGTGGTTCTAGTTGGCTGAGGGGGCGTGGCCCACACCTGCAACTTCCTCTGGCTTCTTAAGCAGAGCTCGGACAGATGGAAGACGCCAGAACCTTAAACCAGTTGTGGTACGATGTGGCCTCTGACCAAGTTCTCGGAAACCTGCTTGTAAGCCTTTTTTCTCTTTGACCTTGGACTAATTCTGGCTCTCCTGTTTTTGTCACAGTTTGGTGCTGTAGCACTTACCTGCCTTCACGCTCCGTCCGAAGAGTTCACCTCCAGAATCACAAGGCTCAGATTTTGCTCTGGCGCTCCCCCTCCTGCTTCTTGGAAGTTACACAGTCAGGCTCGAGGTTCCTCTCCCGGATTCTGATGGTTCTCGCTTCTCTCTGGTCAATCCATCTGTCGCTCGCCTTCGCAGCAATCTGCTCCGGATCCTTCGCCAGTAAAACATCTGCCGTCCTCCAGCCACTAGCCACCAACTAGAGTAGGCTCACAGAGTTACCTTGGCACATCCCTCCCCCGGTTAGGTCTGCCCAGCTAAAGGTAAGCGGCGCACGTTCTGGCTTTTTCCTGGTTCTTGCCTTCGAGTAACATTTCCCCCTCTCTCTGCAGTCTCCCCGCTTCGGCGTTCAGGCCTCGTCCCGTTACTCGTGTCATTGACCTTGCTGTTTGCACACCCTAAATAAACTTCTTAAACTGACTGTCGTGTCCCGTTCGTATCTGCATGTGGGTGAAACACCTTAAAACCATGACAGTTTTATCTATTCTGAATGTTGCATGTGAATAGGGTGTGGAATTCAGTGACCTGCAACGTCAGGCATTGTACAATATTTTTACTGGGACATTACAATCATGTTTAACTTTTTCACATTTAAGCATCAACTGATCATTTGGCAACTGAGTGCCCCCAACTACTATTATTATTACCAGGCCTAATCAAAGATTTGAAAATATTTGCATTTTTAAGAAATCCAGCTTGTTGGCATCAGAGAAGAATGTGTATGGCGAGATTAATAAATGTTATATAAGGACCTTTGCTGCGAGCATTATTTCCCATGGTTTTCCTTTGTTATGTTATTGAAACGAAAATGCGGATGCACGACAGGGTATAGCAAATGTAAGCAAATATTGCAATTACATTAGAAAGTTGAACATGTTCAACTTCCACCCAATATTGGGTGGAAAGTTTAATACTTATGCTGAGTCCATTAATTAATGCCCCTGAGTAAGTTATTTACAAAAATCAGGCTAAGTATTTAGCATGACGAGGCAAATTGCTCTTCACTTGTGCAGATGTGACTGCATAGGGTACCTGCATAGATCCTATACAACATTTGCACAAGACCTCTATATGTTTTGTAGCGCTGGGGTAAATGTGCAGCGTACAGGTCAACTTTGAAATATGCTACCAGATGCCTTAAACTTGAACTTTCTTTTTATAGTGTTACTTCATACGCTATAAAAATGCAAGACCGATAAACATCGGTTTAACAGGGGAAAGACTTTTAAACAAACCATCCACCCATTGTAAAAAAAACAAAAGTATCTCACAAACTATAAATATCTGATTCTAAATAAAATAGGTAAATCTTTCATGATTCATCTAGGTTGGACAAATATAGATATTTCTTGTTAAACCATCAGACTGACAGCAACAGAAGCAATGGCACTGATGTTAAAAAAGAAATGTTAAAAAATGGGGAATTCACACATTGTTTGGCTACAGTGAACTCTAGTCACAGCTATACATCTATTGCCAGACAACTAAGGACTTGCCAGACTTTTTAACTTTCCAGCTTATAATTAAATTTTATGATACAATCGTTAGTCCATAATTGCATCAAATACATGAATGAACAAAAGGGTTTTTGCAATTCCAGATTTTGAAACAGAGATTTCGAAACATTGTTTTGCCAGGCAGTTCTTTGCAGCTTCCGTAATACATATTCATTTATGGAACTCCAAAAGCCATTGTAAGTTGGCTAGCAATCATATGTGTTCTCAGTTGCATCTGTGCACATTATACACAAAGAAAAGTGGTTAAAAAATTCCATTCCTTAGCTTTTACAAGAGTTTATGTCTTGTCACAGAGATTAGTTTGATTTATTAAGTTAGTTAAGAATTACATATACATGTTTATGGTATATAAATATAGATATATATATATATGTGTATGTGTATTTATGGATTATATGCAATGTAACGGTTCATAATACATATTTGAAGTTGCATTCAATAGCTTTAACCTTGCTGGTTTTGGTGTTCCTATATGCTGTTTGAATCCAACAACATTGTGGTTTAGCAGTCATTTGTTAACCTAGCAAACTGTGTGTACAATATTCAGTTGTACAAACTACATGTATTTGTAGTTACACTGCATAAAACAGTATAGAAAAATCCAGCCAGCGGTAAGATTAAAACAACAAATTATGCTCTGGTAAAGCTTAGAAATGCATTCGTAAAAGCGGTGGAGTTCAGCTTTCAAAAAAAAAGGAGACTGAAAAAGAAGACGGATGACTAATATATGATTGAATTACTGTTAGGCATTGACAACATTTAATTAAAATATTTTCACCGTACTAAAATCCCCCTGACAGTACTTCACAACTCATAAATCCCTGTTCAGATGTAAATGCCCCATTAGCCCTGTCGTTGGAGAACCATTCCACCCCCTTCAGTTTCGGTTTTAGCTCAAACCTCTCTGTTGACGAGTGTTTTACCTGAGAGCAGGGGGGAAAAAAATCATATTTGTAATTTAATATAACTAGGTCTACGTCATCAGTGTCGCCAAGACCAGAATAATTTCAGATAGCGGAGCCACCAGCGCAGCGATCAGCTGTATATCTGCATGTGCTGGAACGTTGTAAAGACGGCTAGCAAGAATATTTATACAATAATGACCATCTGCCCTATTTACTAGGGGGCAAATGTAACTGAAGTCAGTTCAGCGCGATCTCTCCTCTGCGATGCTGCAGCAGAGCACGCGCACACACACACACGCGCGCGCGTATATATATATATATACTGGAGGGCCAACTGAGTTTGCAAGCCGAAAAAAACTACAAGTCGCCTCCAAAGCTTCCTTTGTTTGGTGGATATTGGTGTGCTGATGACCATCAGAGACTGCACAGTCCAGCAGGGTTGCATAACAGAACATGGCTGGAAAATGAGTGTGTATGAGCTGGTGGCTTTCATTGCAGTTCTGTTTATGAAGGCAGCACAGGGGAGTGTTGGCGCCATGCAAGATGTGTGGTCCAAAGACTTTGGGAATGCACACATCAAAGCCACAATGCCTCAAAACCGGTTTCAAGATATGATGAACAGGGGCAGATTTAGGAAATTTGGGGCCCTAGGCAAAGAAAGGCATGGGGCCCTCTGAATTGTGAAGACAACACATAACAGACCCATTATACAGATACAGAAATTTTAATAGAATAGATATACATTATTTTTTCTCCTTTTGTCCCTCTCTTTATCCCTTTTCTTGTTGTTTTCCTCTATGTTTTCTTTTGTCCCTTTTTCTAGTAGACAAGCCATGATCTACTTATCAGTACTATTGAGCAGTGTGCACGATCAGACAGCTGATTGGCCAGACCTGGGTCATCTTCAGGAAATCCACTGTGCTGACTGCTTACCAGCAGTGTGGATGATGCTGGACTCTGTCAGTCTGGTGGAACAACATCATTATCAAAGCCTGGCTGGATAATCAGCCCCCAGGAACTTGGGGGCCCTAGGCAACTGCCTAGTTTCGCCTAATGGTAAATCCGCCCCTGATAATCAAATATCTGCGCTTCGACAACAAAGACACTCGTTTGGAACGTGTGAAAACGGACAAATTTGCTGCAATTTCAAACATCTGGCAACAGTTTGTCCATCAAAGGTTCGTTGTCCCTTTCTGCAATACATTGCATCAAAGCCTGATAAATTTGGAATTAAGTTTTGGATTGCAGTAGATCTGGACACAAAATACATGTATAATGCCATCTCCTATTTGGGAAAAGATCCCTCCCGCCCCACAGGAGAAAGGCTGTCTGAGAACGTTGTTGTGAGACTGATGGAGCCATTTGTGGACCAGGGCAGGACTGTAACTATGGACAATTTGATGAACTTTGTTAGAGGTTTATGCAGGAAAAGGCAATACAAGAAAAAAAGATGAGACAGCATTGTGAGATGAAGAGACGTTCTCATGGTAAAACAACACAGTGCCAGGTGCGTAATCTCTGCAACAGGAACCACAGCACTGAGCGTTTTGTGCACTGCACAAAGTATACCTGTCGCAAATGCAGGAAGGACTCACCTTGGGTTTGTGGAAACTGATAAATGGGACTTCATATGTAGTGCTTTTCTTTGGGTGAAATCAATGTTACTCCAATACTGAAGTCATACTGTTTGTTATTTTCTAAGCTGAAATGTTGAATGACATGAAAAGGTGAGACAAGACAAAATACAATTATTCTCTAAGTTGTTCTTTCTTTGACATAGTGAGCTTTGCAATATAAATGAGTTTGTTGGTGAATGGACAATATAAATAGGCTCTGCCTTGCCTTGTTGGAAAAGCATGGCTATGACCTGTTCTCAGCTCAGGAACTAGGACCCATCACAGGTTATTTGCATTACAATAGGGACAGTTAGCAAGGTAGAGTGAATACACAAACCTGAAGAGGGGAGGGGGGCTTGCAAGGGGCTTGCAAGAAAACTGAAATTCTCTTGGAGTTCTAGTGTTAATTGCATACTTTTACTCTAATAGATTTTCAATGTTTGGTTTAGTTACTCGTTACAAAAAGAGAGAGAGAGAGAGAGAGAGACTCACGCACGCAAGTGTTTTGACCCCACCTACTGATTGACTGCGACAAATTCGGGACTTGCCTGGGCTTGTTCATCACCACCAACAGGATAAGAAGCTGGTTCAGTGGTAGGGCAAGTTAAATTAACCTTGTGGTATAGGTAAAGCATCTAATAGCAGAGAGTCCTAATTTTCTTAACTAAATGATAACCTGCAGGTTTATCTATTAGCAGGTTTACCACTTCCTGTAGGTTGGCTGGACCTGGTTTATCAGTTAACCATGTTCTTAGCATACACCCTCTGGTCTAAATTTTGCCTGCACTTGGTTGTGTACAATATACCGATGCAAAAGAAATATACCGTTGCAAAAGTTCTTGAACTTTTAACATGTTTATACACTACTTAGAAGTATTTGCTTGATTGATTTTATGTTATGAACTACTAACAAAATTATCATATTTGCATAAAAATTATAAGTAGTTATTAGAAAAAAAGATATGTAATGTTTTCAGACTTCAAGTAATGAAAGGAAAATATATTTAGCCTATATTCAATTTTAATTAACAACGCTAATGTTTTGAAGACTTCTGAAATCAACATTAAAAACATAGATGTCGTGTGTCCTGTCATGTTCTCCACCCAACTTTCACATCTCTCTGGTAAAAAAAGAAGTTGTGCTTCAATTAGACTAAATAAAGGCTTAATATCTGATACCCTAATGTGCTTGTGGTACGGGATAGCTGTCACACATGTAGAGATGCTGACTTTGCACCGGTCTCTTAACTGATTTCCAGATCTGCTTATATGAAGTTTTTTTTCTTTTAAAACTTTCACTTTAAAAACCTATGAAATAAACACCCATTCAAACTTAATTGAAGTTTTCACTAGATATCATGTTGTGCAAAACAATATTCCGTTATGTCATTCTGCTCTTTGTAGAGTAACACTGGAAGTGGAATGATGGAGTCAGAAATTTTTACAAACAAGCCAAATTTATGGACAAGCTCTCTAGGGAGACAATAGAAAATGAGCTGCAGATAAAAGCTGTTATTAATTAATTTATTTTACTGGGTTTTACATAGGTGCATGCCGGCTTCTCTTTTGTAACTCTGCTGAGTGAGACGGAGAACAGGCGCAAGGGGAGAAGCGCAGCTGAGGACATGTGTTGTGATTATAATGCCTGCGGATGTTATCTTAGTTGTGCACACCGCATCCACGGGATTGCCTAGTAGGCAACGGCCCAAGGCAGGAGTGCCTAAACTATTTCCAGGGGGCATTTGAAGAGTTTCTCTTCAACCTCAATTCAAGAATGGCACAAATTTAGCTTGAAACCAAAACTCAAAACTAGAGGTAGATGGACACAGATTATGTACAACTCAGTTTTCTTGTACAGCAGGTAAAACTGAAACAGAAAATACTATTTTAAAAACATTTTGAAAATAAAAAATACAATTTTGCAGCCCGTGAGTAATTTCTACTTGATCGTTTTGCCCCGATGGGGCGAAAAAGTTTAGACACCACCAATCTAAGGGCAGGGAGGTAACTCAGAAAGACAGGATGCAGCCTGCAAGTTTGCTGCTTAACATATAACAAATGCACGGTGCTCCTAGCTAGCCATTTGGAGTTTCAAAACACTGTTACATTAACAAGAATGATGAGTGGTGCCATGTTATTTCCCACGTCATGGCTGTAAATCTTTTTGCAAAAAGATGTTTTTTTTGTAGTTGAAAGAAAAGTGTAGAAGGAATGCGGTTGGGTTTTGTATATTTTTTATTAACATTCATTTATTATATCACAGGCTCATTCTAACAACAATCATTTCATATTTAGAGAAAGACATTCGTTTTATACAATGTCACACACTAATTGCAGAAAATACTACTTTAATATATCACAAGCTCAATGTAAAAAAAACACTCATTTAATATATCACAAGCTAGTTGTAGAAAATACTACTTTAATATATCACAAACTCATTAAAAAAAACACTCATTTCATATATCACAAGCTAGTTGAAGAAAACACAACTTTAATATATCACAAGCTCATTGTAGAAAACACTCATTTAATATATATTAAAGAAAGACTAGAGAAAACATGCATGCATTGGTTTCAAGCCCCCCGCCAGTACTGCGTGATGGTTTCAAGTTGATCTTGTAATTCATAGTTTTCTTCAACCAGCTGATCATTCCCATCAAGGATTGTATGAAATAATTCCTTGGCCAACGTCAATTCGTACAGATAGGCCTGTACGACAGCATTGACTGTGTCGTTGTCTTGGTGGATGTTGCGAGCGGTTAGAAACTGTTGAACGGCATCGAAAAAACGCGCGTTATAAAGTACACGCATTACACGATAGTAATTGCTTTCAAAGAACCCGTCCTCAACCTGCTCCAAGCATTCATGGTCTCTCTGACTTGGACGGTCATGTTGACACCCATAACATTTATTGCGCATGTATTTTTCGATCGCAGCGCTCAAAAGACAAAACACCACAGATTTCACAGCTTTGATGAACCCAAAGCGGATCCACCCGTTGTTTTCATCCGCACCGGTGTCACCTTCTGCTTGGCTCGCCGGAAGCTGTGGGTCCTCGGGCTGTGAAGGCTCCGGGGAGTGGGAATCTCCTTGGCCGGAGGGTAGTTGCGAGTCCTCGAGCTGTGAATCTTGGTCCTGGGTCTCTGATAGAGAAGGCATGGCTGGAAGCCTGGTAGGAGGCCTGGAATTCTTATCCGATAAAACAAAGACCTCCTTTCACGCATCCGGGGGGCCTGGACCAGTCGACGGTGTGCCTCTGAATCTGGAGTTGGCGAGGATGTGGGTAAGGGAGGGTGGTACAGCTCCGGGAAGCATTTGTCGCTGTCCGGGGACGGCGGCGGAGTAGGAGAGCTGTCCTGCCCGCAATACGTCAAACTGCTGCAGGAGTCGCTACTCATGTTTCAGATGTTAGAAGTCTGGTGAGTGAAGCTGTATGGAGTCCCGATCAGAATATATACTGAGAAGGGCGTGGTTAACGTTGAAGGGGCGGTATTGGATGTTGTGAGGGGTGGGTCTACAAAGCAAGCACTTTGTTGACTGCCAAAATGTCTTTCCAGTTGTGGCAGTCGCGAAATAGCGTTGAAATCTGGTCTGCTATCGCAGTTATCTTGTCACGCCACGCATCAAACGGAATGGTTAACAAAGTCCTGAACACGCCGCAGTCTGAATTATAATAGTCAAGCACAAAAATAATCGGAGTTGTTTTATCTTGAGCCTTTCTCAGACTTGCACGACAAAACCATCGACCGGTAAGCCCCGTCTTTGATTGCCATATTGCTGAGAAGATCCTTTATGCTGAATCTGTATCAGTTTCGTTCAGGAGGGTCTGCGCACGCTTGCAGCGCTTAGCGGCGGGTGAATCCGTGATTCCGTCCTCGGGTTCTTGATGATCCGGCTTGCAGCGCTTAAAGGTGGGTGAATCCGCAATTCCGTCCTCAGCTTTTTGATGAGCCCGCCTGCAGCGCTTAAATGCAGGTGAATCCACAATTCCGTACTCAGCTTGTTGTTTCACGGTGGGGTCTGCTGCATTCCACTCTTCAGGGTCTAGTTTGCGGAGTGTGACGAGTCTCAGAACAGCCCAATCGTTTAACGTTAGCATGCATAACGTGTGGATAGTTTGCGGCTCGTCGGATCCTTCATCCAGCTGATAGAGATACGTATCGCCGGTTTCATACTTGAAGACATACCCCCATTTACCGCAAGCTCCATAGGGTTCCAAAGACCATTCTTCTTGCAGAGGTAGGGCAGGAGGCATCTGAGTTCTGCATAAAGACAGCGTAGCCTTGCGAGGGATCTGCTGAGCTCGCCAAACATCGCTGTCATCGTGGCAGATCGTGATGGGTGTCTCAGAAATTATAGATTCAAGCTTGGCTGTATTGAACACCATGTTGAAAGCAGGATTCACTCATTATCAAGGTTTGAGAAAGGGCCTTATATTATGACAGCAGGGGCGGGGTAGGGTGAGGGTGGGACGGACTTTTTTTGTGGGGGTCAGGTGGTGGGGTAATGTGGAGGTCACGGGAGGGAGGGGGAGGTCACATGAGGGTCACGAGTGGGGTCACGTGACGGTCATGTGAGAGGGGGGGTCACCTAAGGTCAATTAAAAAGGGGCGGGACTTCAGGTCACATATAAATAATCCATCAATATCAATTCTAATCAAAATTTGACAGAAGGTATACCCATATGTTTTTCGCAGTCATACACTAAATAAATCCTTTTAGCAAAAAAACGTTCTTACAGTGTTGTAGGCAGGCTCATTAAATCATTAACTGTGTTTTTAATCTTGTTTTATCACATTTCTGTTCATACTTTATTTACAAAAATGTCTTGAGTCATCTTTTACTTTTTTAGTGTTTGCTCTGAACACGTCAAACTTTTCCCTAATCTATTAAAATGGTTTCTGAAGGTCTTTCAATGATTTTTTTTGGACTCTGGCTGCATAGTTTTTACAGTCCAGTACCTGAAAATGTTCAGAGGAATATCTTGTGATTGTCTTTTTACTCAGCTCTGACCTATGAAGAATCTTCAGCTACTTTATTAGCAGCTTGTCACTAAGACAATAATTGTTTCATTGTCATAACATGAACCTATAAAGAAATCCAAAAAAAGGAACGGTACATGTGTCTGTCTGTGCAGGAGGGTGCCGGTCAGCTGCCAGCCTATCGATGATGATGACGTAGATGTGGCCTGTGAGAGACAAAGAGTGCTGCGAGGCGACGCTGACAGTGATATGCTGCAGATCGAGAACCTGACTAAGGTTTCATTCTATGTTCTCACAAACGTCCGTACTGTGGAACCTTACTGTGGTACCTTACTGCATAACCTGCAGACCAGCAAAGCAACCTGGCAGCTGAAATGGCCTCACTGATTTGTAAAACTAGAAGACAGGCTTAGTGTTTTACAGTATTACTTTGTGACCCCTCAGATGTATAAATCCAGGAAGATGGGTCGCATCCTGGCAGTGGACCGCCTGTGTCTTGGTGTCCGGCCTGGAGAGTGCTTTGGATTGCTTGGGGTAAATGGAGCAGGGAAGACCACCACTTTTAAGATGCTCACGGGAGATGAGTGCACCACGGGAGGAGAGGCTTTCATCAGTGGAAACAGGTCAGTGTCAGCAACCCTCCCCAGCTATTTCCTTCTTTAAAATAAACCATGGTGTCTGTGTAGAGCTATTATTCTTCTGTTGGAGGCTTAATTGACAGTTTAAGTTCTTCAGTCCAGCTAAAAGCTAAATCAGAGGCGTTTAAAAACAAATAGTTGGTTGTGTTTGCAGGCATAAGCATGGTTTTATATTACCTCACTGTAGCTGTGAGAGCTGGGCATCACAACCAGAAAAGGACCATGTGTGAGTTGGAGATGGATGAAGGAAAAGACTGGTGAATTTAGTCTGATTTAGTTTCACAGACATACTGAGGAGGTTTTCCAGTCATTTTGGAGAACAGGGGAACATCAGGAGCACCCTGTGCCATGGCAGTATCAGGAATCAAGAATCTTTGTCATTATGTATACAATAATGACATTCTAGTGAGACCACCAGTATGACAGGATGTCTGAATTTGTCTTCTGGAAGACATGAACAAAGACGTCCTTTTTAATTTTCCACTTTTTCATTTAAAAATTAAAGGAATCTGAAACTGAACTTGTGAACTTCCATGATAGACGCCTGGCAGCCATAGTAGACAGATGAGCCCTAATTAAGCTCCAAATTCAGCTTCAGTATCGAGCACAGCACATCAGTGAGAACAAATTATCTCCACAGGGTCAAGTAAATGTGTTCTGGTGTGCATCAATAACACATCAGCAGTGAACTTCCAATTGCATGTGAAGGAAGTTGATACTGAATATGCACAAATCATCCATGATAAAACTCTAGCTCAGGGGTCGGCAACCCGCGGCTCCGGAGCCGCATGCGGCTCTTTGATGCCTCTGATGCGGCTCAGCTGTTGAAAACAATTATGTCACAGAGCTGTGTCCTCATGCAGGCAGTCGTCAATGCTGGCTGACGAACACTCCTCACCAGTTGGTGGCAGTAATGCGCACTGGAAAGATGTTTGCCAACTGCCAATAAACTCAAGAAGAAGAAATAATGCTTGCGAGTGGCTGCAGAGAGAAACTAGAATCGTTCAACTTCTGAAGAAGTTGAAGAAGGCGCCCGCCTGGTGGTGCGCGTAACCGTCAAAGGCAAAGCTTCCGAGTTCCTTGGTCGTAGGCTTTTATCACTTGGGGATTTTAAATCAAATCTTCTGAGTGTAAAAAGTTTGGTTCAAATCCTGTACTGGGAAGTTCCTCAAAAAGGGTGCCAATACTTAATGTCACCAAAGCTCACCAAAGGCCATGTGTCAGATCGGCCTCCTTTAGCAACTAAGCCTCACCAAATCTGGGCCCAGAACCAGTGGCGGCTGGTGCTAAACAAACTGAGGGGGGCGCACACAAACAAACAAAATGAAAAACAAACAAAGCAAATCTTAAAAAATAGCACTATTTGAACATGAATTTTGCCCTCCTTTCCTTCTGCCCAGCAAATTTCTCAATTATATTCTTGTTAAAGTCAGTCATCTCTGTGACTAGTCTTTTCTCCATTGACAACATGGCCAATGCATTCAGCCTGTCCTGAGTCATTGAGTTTCTCAGAAAAGTCTTGATTCTTTTCAGAGTTGAAAAGCACCTTTCAGCTTCTGCTGTGGTCATGGGTGTGGTGATGAGGATCTTCAAGAGCGTGACAGTTTCTGAAAAGACTTCTTCTAGATTGTTTTCCTGATTTTAATAACATTTGCTGCCATTTTTTAAGGCTGTGTTATGAAATGTGTTACAGCATTTTTGTGGGACAAGATTATACAAAATTCAGTAACCAAATGTTTTATTCCCCATTACCCATAAACTTCAGTACAACTTAAATAATAAAATATCTTGCTGACAAACATTACATCAACATACCTACACAGCATAGACACAACTAAAGGTATTTCTAACTACAAAGCACATCTTCCTAATATATTAAATAACATTACTATAAACCAGTGTAACAGTGATTTTCCACAACAACTCACCTCTGCAGCAATTCTTTCATGGTCTTCTACACTGAGTATCCAACGCTTCTTCACTGGCTGACTACTACCTACACTGCTACATGTCCAACCATGGAGTGGAGAGATCACTTGCCTGCTGCTGAATTTGTAAATTAAGACGATCCGGTCCAAGCTCCTTTATCCTGTTTTTTTTCTTCAAGTGAACGCTTTGTAAAAGCATTTTTTTGTAAAGACAAAACAGAATTTTCTCTCATTTTGAAACTACTCAACTTTGCAAGCATAACCGTGAATCAACCTAACGAACTGCAGCTGAGCTGAGTCGAATCGGGGATTGTCCAATCACACAATGTTTTTAAAAAAATTAGCCAGTACTGACACTCTACCAGTAATGACACAACACAGAATAGGTGTGTCCGGGACGCAGAGCGGTGCGCCCCTATGCAAAAGCCTAGAAAACCAATTAAAAGTCAGCCTCAGATCACGTGCTTGCCCAAGTTGCGGCGCCTACATTCACTCCCATTAGACCGGCGCCCCGCACATAGGAAAGGAGGAAGTGTGCACAATGTGAGCAATTAAATAGAATTATGTATTTACTATTTTAATAAATTCTAACATGTCTATTGGACACACAGTATGAATAAATACATTTCTAAGTACTTTGCAGTTCAGAAATCATTTATTATCTAAACGATTTAAAGGGGGCGGCGCCCGAGCGCCCCCTACTGGCCAGCCGCCACTGCCCAGAACTCAACATTTGACAAAAATGGTGTGTAGTGCCAATTCCCACAGGTGAGTGGTGCTGTATTGGCCGGGGGGTAGTTCTGCGCGTAACCGTCAAAGGCAAAGCTTCCGAGTTCCTTGGTCGTAGGATTTTATCACTTGGGGATTTTAAATCAAATCTTCTGAGTGTGAAAAGGATTTGTCTTCGTCAAAACCAAAATCATTTATATCAGTTGTTCAAATTATTTATTTGTTACTTATAAAAAAGAAAAAAAATATTCGGTACCCACAGCGGGTTGCGAACCTGCGACCTTTGGTGCACCAGCCCAACACCTAAACCCCTGTACCAAAAAAAAGTGCCATGCTAAGCTCTGCATTTTTGAGAGGTCAATTGTGTCTAGGAAGTGGTTTTGAGAAGTGTTTTTTGGTTAATTTTGTCACCACGGTAACTTTAAATGGCGTCAAGTACAAATAGCACACTTCGCGGCATCGAGACGCACGTTTTGATATATAGTTTGTGGGGGTACAGCCTACGGTTCGGGCTGTATTAACGGTGACGGAAGAATAAAAAGCAATAACTAGAAAAATTTCTGAAGAAATTTAGCAAGGCGCCTGCCACTCGAAAGGTGCCATGTTAAGTCAATGGACCTCCTAGGAGCCTCTTGCTAGCAGCGTTGTCATGGAGACTCACTGACAGCTGCAGCCCTCTCTCTGTCTGTAAAGGCAGAAGAACTCTGGCTAAGCAGCAGTTGGTAGGACCTTCCTAAAGCTATTTCCGGTTAGCAACATGCTAACGGTTAGCCGCTAGCATGGCTGTGTTCAGTATCAGCGGGTGATGTTACTCTGTTAGTTTGGTTGAAATCCTGTACTGAGAAGTTCCTGAAAACGGAGAAAATGCTAAAATTCACCAAATCTGTCAAGCAGGAGTTTGTACAGGCTTCCTAGAGCTACTTCCGGTTAGCATCACGCTAACCGTTAGCCGCTAACATGGTTGTGTTTAGTATCACTGGGTGAGTGTACTCTGTTAGTTTGGTCCAAATCCTGTACTGGGATGAGCCTCAAATAGGGAGAAAATACGTTTTTTGTAACGTTGCCATGGTAACTCAAAATGGCGCGTGGTACAAAAAAATACTTCATGGGATCAGCACACATGTTTTAATATACACACTGTGGGGATTATAATACAAAAATCTTAGTCTGTCACGCCGGGAATCGATCCCACGACCTCTTGCATGCAAAGCCTGCACTTTCCATCTGAGCTATACTGGAGCGCCATTTATGGGCATGCAGTATTGGGACCATAAGGGGTTTGGTCCCCCATTGAAAAACATTGGATGTTTGACACCTGATAGCTTGGAGATGCTTTATGCCACGTAGCCCAAATTTCTTGTGGAGCTTTCTCTCTAAAGTAAGAACAGACTCTGTGAAGCAGAAGATGGTGAGACCTTTCTAGAGCTACTTCCGGTTAGCAACATGCTAACAGTTAGCCGCTAACATGGTTGTGTTCAGTATCACCGGGTGATTGTACTCTGTCAGTTTGGTCCAAATCCTGTACTGGGAAGTGCCTCAAAATGGGGTGCCAATACTTAATGTCACCAAACGTGACCAAAGTTCATTGGTCAGATTGGCCTCCTTTAGCAACTCAGCCTCACCACATCTGGGCCCAGAACTCAACATTTGACCAAAATGGTGTGTAGTGCCATTTCCCACATGTGGGTGGTGCTGTATTGGCCAAGTGGGTCATGTCTAGGCATCATGCCAGGTCCTGTTGGAAGCAAAGGTCCAATAGGAAAGCATGTGATATCCAAAATGGCACAGAAAACTGACACATGGCTGAAAGTCACATGGAAATTTTAAAATGTTAAGAGGAAGTGACTGTGCGAATTTCAGATTTCTACATTAATCACAGCCACTGCAGTAAGCGATGAAAGTTGCCATTATATCTCAATGGAGCGTCTAGCTCTGGCCCTCAGAGTTCCGTCGTCATGGAAACTCACTCACATGCTAACAGTTAGCCGCTAACATGGTTGTGTTCAGTATCACCGGGTGATTGTACTCTGTCAGTTTGGTCCAAATCCTGTACTGGGAAGTGCCTCAAAATGGGGTGCCAATACTTAATGTCACCAAACGTGACCAAAGTTCATTGGTCAGATTGGCCTCCTTTAGCAACTCAGCCTCACCACATCTGGGCCCAGAACTCAACATTTGACCAAAATGGTGTGTAGTGCCATTTCCCACATGTGGGTGGTGCTGTATTGGCCAAGTGGGTCGTGTCTAGGCATCATGCCAGGTCCTGTTGGAAGCAAAGGTCCAATAGGAAAGCATGTGATATCCAAAATGGCACAGAAAACTGACACATGGCTGAAAGTCACATGGAAATTTTAAAATGTTAAGAGGAAGTGACTGTGCGAATTTCAGATTTCTACATTAATCACAGCCACTGCAGTAAGCGATGAAAGTTGCCATTATATCTCAATGGAGCGTCTAGCTCTGGCCCTCAGAGTTCCGTCGTCATGGAAACTCACTCACACACCTGCAGCTGCCGAAGTGCAGACACTTTGGTCACAATAAGTCCCATTGGATTATAATGGAGAACTTTGCCTCGAACAACGCACGATTTCTCCGGAACCGTAAATGGTAGAGACGTAATTTTTTCTGTGTTTATTTCGTAACGGATAGGGGAAGAAGACTTGCTATCGGTTTTTGCTGGAAAAAGTTTAATAAAGGCGTAAAAAATTATGATCTAAAGGACATTTTTATGAAATTTCAGAAATCCTCTGAGAATGGTCCCGAACAAATCGCTCTGGCTAAAAAAGTATAAGAGATATCAAAATAATTCTTTCACTGTGAGTATCAGCAGGCTTTTGATGACCATGTAGCTCATTTTCATATTTTTACAAAAATCGGTGTAGGCACAGCGACGATGTAAAAAAGTGGATGATGTGGGAAAATGCAGCTCCAAAGCAATTTCAGGATTTTGCACATTCGCTACTCCCGAACAAATTGTTCCTGTGGAAAAACCGTAACAGTTATCCACAAAATTCATTTTTCTTGAGTGCCAGAAGGGTTGGGACATTCATGTGTGAAAGTCTCATGCCTGTAAATAAAACGGTTTAGGAGTAGTGACGATGCGAAAACATGTGATGTTTTTAATTTTCAGACGTCATTTTTCAAAACCGCTCCATAGGAAATGAATGGGGGAGGTTTCGGGTTTGTGTCGGTCTGAGGTGATTTGCGAAAAATCTATAAATGCCACACCAATGAGGGTTACATTTCCCGAATCCTGACAAAAATTCCTACGTTTTGATGTATAATTTGTCTACATAGAGTGAAAATTGAGCGAGTAAGGTCAAGTTGTTTGGAGTTTTGAAATCTTTAAAAAAGCTAGAGTGGGCCACTCTAGCGGTTGGAGAATTCCGTCATTGACTTTCATTGTAAACGATGATTTCGCTAATTTTTGGACATGAGCTTTGAGGAGTAACTGTGAGGAGACGATAAAAGATATCCACATCCCGTTTTCACTTCTGAGTAGGTCACAGATATATCTACAAACTGGAAGTTAAACGGTGTTCGTAGGTAAAAGCATGACGACACAGTACTGCTTTGAAAACGGTCATTTTGAGACTTTTTTTAGGCTTTCTTTTTACCCGATAACATTGATCCCTATGGGGTTGTTTGGGGGTGGTTTTTCGCTTATTTTGTTGCCATGGTAACTCGAAACCCCAAAAAACGTAGTAGCACACATCTCGAGACCGAGCCGCACGTTTTTATACCTCAATTGTGGGGGTGCACGCTACGGTTCGGGCCGCATTAATCGTGAAGGAAGAATAAGTAAAGAATAACTAGAAAAATTTCTGAAGAAATTTAGCAAGGCGCCTGCCACTTGGTGCGTACTGTACCGTCAGAAATAGCAACAGGAAGTAACACTGCGAATTTCAGGTTCCTACGGTCTTCACAGCCCTCGCAGCGGCTGTTGAAAGGTGCCATGTTAAGTCAATGGACCTCCTAGGAGCCTCTTGCTAGCAGCGTTGTCATGGAGACTCACTGACAGCTACAGCCCTCTCTGTCTGTAAAGGTTGAAGAACTCTGGCTAAGCAGCTGTTGGTAGGACCTTCCTAAAGCTATTTCCGGTTAGCAACATGCTAACGGTTAGCCGCTAGCATGGCTGTGTTCAGTATCACCGGATGATGTTACTCTGTTAGTTTGGTTGAAATCCTGTACTGAGAAGTGCCTAAAAAGGGAGAAAATCCTAAAATTCACCAAATCTGTCAAGCAGAAGTTTGTACAGGCTTCCTAGAGCTAATTCCGGTTAGCAACATGCTAACCGTTAGCCGCTAACATGGTTGTGTATGGTATCACTGGGTGAGTGTACTCTGTCAGTTTGGTCCAAATCCTGTACTGGGATGTGCCTCAAATAGGGAGAAAAAACGTCATTTATAACGTTGCCATGGTAACTCAAAATGGCGGGTGGTACAAAAAATACTTCATGGGATCAGCACACATGTTTTGATATTCACACTGTGAGGATTATAATACAAAACTCCAAGTTTTCCATACCGGGAATCGATCCCACGACCTCTTGCATGCAAAGCCTGCACTTTCCATCTGTGCTACACTGTAGCGCCATATATGGGCATGCATTATTGGAAACATAAGTGGTTTGATCCAAAATGGCACAGAAAACTGACACATGGCTGAAAGTCACATGGAAATTTTAAAATGTTAAGAGGAAGTGACTGTGCGAATTTCAGATTTCTACATTAATCACAGCCACTGCAGTGAGCGATGAAAGTTGCCATTGTATCTCAATGGAGCGTCTAGCTCTGGCCCTCAGAGTTCCGTTGTCATGGAAACTCACTGACACACCTGCAGCGGCCGAAGTGCAGACACTTTGGTCACAATAAGTCCCATTGGATTATAATGGAGAACTTTGCCTCGAACAACGCACGATTTCTCCGGAACCGTAAATGGTAGAGACGTAATTTTTTCTGCGTTTAGTTCGTAACGGATAGGGGAAGAAGAAAAGCTATCGGTTTTTGCTGTAAAAAGTTTAATAAAGGCGTAAAAAATTATGATCTAAATGGGATTTTTATGGATTTTCAGAAATCCTCTGAAAATGATCCCGAACAAATCGCTCTGGCTAAAAAAGTATAAGAGATATCAAAATAATTCTTTCACTGTGAGTATCAGCAGGCTTTTGATGACCATGTAGCTCATTTTCATATTTTTACAAAAATCGGTGTAGGCACAGCGACGATGTAAAAAAGTGGATGATGTGGGAAAATGTAGCTCCAAAGCGATTTCAGGATTTTGCACATTCGCTACTCCCGAACAAATTGTTCCTGTGGAAAAACCGTAACAGTTATCCACAAAATTCATTTTTCTTGAGTGCCAGAAGGGTTGGGACATTCATGTGTGAAAGTCTGATGTCTGTACATAAAACGGTTTAGGAGTAGCAACGATGCGAAAACATGTGATGTTTTGGATTTTTAGACGTCATTTTTCAAAACCGCTCCATAGGAAATGAATGGGGGAGGTTTCGGGTTTGTGTCGGTCTGAGGTGATTTGCGAAAAATCTATAAATGCCACACCAATGAGGGTTACATTTCCCGAATCCTGACAAAAATACCTACGTTTTGATGTATAATTTGTCTACATAGAGTGAAAATTGAGCGAGTAAGGTCAAGTTGTTCGGAGTTTTGAAATCTTTAAAAAAGCTAGAGTGGGCCACTCTAGCGGTTGGAGAATTCCGTCATTGACTTTCATTGTAAACGATGATTTCGCTGATTTTTGGACATGAGCTTTGAGGAGTAACTGTGAAGAGACGATAAAAGATATCCACATCCCGTTTTCACTTCTGAGTAGTTCACAGAAATATCTACAAACTGGAAGTTAAATGGTGTTCATAGGTGGAAGCATGACGATACAGTACAGCGTTGAAAATGGTCAATTGGAGGCTTTTTTGAGGCTTTCTTTCGACTGGACTCCATTCATTCCTATGGGTTTTTTGGGGGTGGTTTTTCGCTAATTTTGTTGCCATGGTAACTCGAAATCCCAATAAATGTAGTAGCACACATCTCGTAATCGAGCCGCAGGTTTTGATACCTATATTGTGGGGGTGCACGCTACGGTTCGGGCCCCATTAATCGTGATGTAAGAAAAATAAAGAATAACTAGAAAAATTTCTGAAGAAATTTAGCAAGGCGCCTGCCACTTGGTGCGTACCGTACCGTCAGAAATAGCAACAGGAAGCAACACTGCGAATTACAGCTTCCTAAGGTCTTCACAGCCCCCGCAGCGGCCGTTGAAAGGTGCCATGTTAAGTCAATAGACCTCCTAGGAGCCTCTTGCTAGCAGCGTTGTCATGGAGACTCACTGACAGCTGCAGCCCTCTCTCTGTCTATAAAGGCAGAAGAACCCTGGAAAAGCAGAAGTTGATAGGACCTTCCTATAGCTACTTCTGGTTAGCAACATGCTAACAGTTAGCCTCTAGCATGGTTGTGTTCAGTATCACTGGGTGATGTTACTCTGTTAGTTTGGTTGAAATCCTGTACTGAGAAGTTCCTAAAAAGGGAGAAAATCCTAAAATTCACCAAATCTGTCAAGCAGGAGTTTGTACAGGCTTCCTAGAGCTACTTCCGGTTAGCAACATGCTAACCGTTAGCCGCTAACATGGTTGTGTTTAGTATCACTGGGTGAGTGTACTCTGTTAGTTTGGTCCAAATCCTGTACTGGGATGTGCCTCAAATAGGGAGAAAATACGTCGTTTGTAACGTTGCCATGGTAACTCAAAATGGTGGGTGGTACAAAAAAATGCTTCATGGGATCAGCACACGTGTTTTAATATACACACTGTGGGGATTATAACACAAAAATTTTTGTCACCTACGCCGGGTTTCGAACCCACAACCTCTTGCATGCAAAGCCTGCACTTTCCATCTGAGCTATACTGTAGCGCCATATAAGGTCATGCAGTATTGGGACCATAAGGGGTTTGGTCCCCCATTGAAAAACATTGGATGTTTGACACTTCATAGGTTGGAGATGCTTTATGCGACGTAGCCCAAATTTCTTGTGGAGCTTTCTCTCTAAAGGAAGAACAGACTCTGTGAAGCAGAAGTTGGTGAGACCTTCCTAAAGCTACTTCCGGTTAGCAACATGCTAACTGTTAGCCGCTAACAACATTGTGTTCAGTATCACCAGGTGATTGTACTCTCTCAGTTTTGTCCAAATCCTGTACTGGGAAGTGCCTCAAATAGGGGTGCCAATACTTAATGTCACCAAACGTGACAAAAGTTCATGGGACAGATTGGCCTCCTTTAGCAACTCAGCCTCACCACATCTGGGCCCAGAACTCAACATTTGACCAAAATGGTGTGTAGTGCCATTTCCCACATGTGGGTGGTGCTGTATTGGCCAATTGGGTCATGTCTGGGCATCATGCCAGGTCCTGTTAGAAGCAAAGGCCCAATAGGAAAGCATGTGAAATCCAAAATGGCACAGAAAACTGACACATGACTGAAAGTCACATGAAAATTTTAAAATGTTAAGAGGAAGTGACTGTGCGAATTTCAGATTTCTACATTAATCACAGCCACTGCAGTGAGCGATGAAAGTTGCCATTGTATCTCAATGGAACGTCTCCCACTGGCCCTCAGAGTTCCGTCGTCATGGAAACTCACTGACACAGCTGCAGCGGGCCAGTCTAAAAGAAGTGCAGACACTTGGTGTCCAAGTCAGCCTATTGGATTATAATGGAGAACTTTGCCTCAAACAACGCACGATTTCTCCGGAACCGTAAATGGTAGAGACGTAATTTTTTCTGTGTTTATTTCGTAAAGGATAGGGGAAGAAGACTTGCTATCGGTTTTTTGCTGGAAAAAGTTTAATAAAGGCGTAAAAAATTATGATCTAAAGGACATTTTTATGAAATTTCAGAAATCCTCTGAAAATGATCCCGAACAAATCGCTCTGGCTAAAAAAGTATAAGAGATATCAAAATAATTCTTTCACTGTGAGTATCAGCAGGCTTTTGATGACCATGTAGCTCATTTTCATATTTTTACAAAAATCGGTGTAGGCACAGCGACGATGTAAAAAAGTGGATGATGTGGGAAAATGCAGCTCCAAAGCGATTTCAGGATTTTGCACATTCGCTACTCCCGAACAAATTGTTCCTGTGGAAAAACCGTAACAGTTATCCACAAAATTCATTTTTCTTGAGTGCCAGAAGGGTTGGGACATTCATGTGTGAAAGTCTCATGTCTGTACATAAAACGGTTTAGGAGTAGCAACGATGCGAAAACATGTGATGTTTTGGATTTTTAGACGTCATTTTTCAAAACCGCTCCATAGGAAATGAATGGGGGAGGTTTCGGGTTTGTGTCGGTCTGAGGTGATTTGCGAAAAATCTATAAATGCCACACCAATGAGGGTTACATTTCCCGAATCCTGACAAAAATACCTACGTTTTGATGTATAATTTGTCTACGTAGAGTGAAAATTGAGCGAGTAAGGTCAAGTTGTTCGGAGTTTTGAAATCTTTAAAAAAGCTAGAGTGGGCCACTCTAGCGGTTGGAGAATTCCGTCATTGACTTTCATTGTAAACGATGATTTCGCTGATTTTTGGACATGAGCTTTGAGGAGTAACTGTGAGGAGATGATAAAAGATATCCACATCCCGTTTTCACTTCTGAATAGTTCACAGATATATCTACAAACTGGAAGTTAAACGGTGTTCGTAGGTGAAAGCATGACGACACAGTACAGCGTTGAAATTGGTCATTTGGAGGCTTTTTTGAAGCTTTCTTTCTACCCGACTCCATTGATTATCATGGGTTTTTTGGGGGTTGGTTTTTCGCTAATTTTGTTGCCATGGTAACTCGAAATCCCAATAAAAGTAGTAGCACACATCTCGAGATCGAGCCACAGGTTTTGATGCCTATATTGTGGGGGTGCACGCTACTTTTTGGGCCGCATTAATCGTGAAGTAAGAAAAATAAAGAATAATAAAGAGACGCCTTTAGAGGTGAATAGTAATAGGTGCCTCCATGCATTTGCATGGGAGGCAGTGCTGTGCTTCGCACAGCACTGCCTCCTCATTGCAAATGCTATGGCAGGCGCCTAATAAAGAGTCCGTTTAGAGGTGAATAGTAATAGGTGCCTCCATGCATTTGCATGGGAGGCAGTGCTGTGCTTCGCACAGCACTGCCTCCTCATTGCAAATGCTATGGCAGGCGCCTAATTAATAATAAAGAAGTCATTTAGAGGTGAATAGTAATAGGTGCCTCCATGCATTTGCATGGGAGGCAGTGCTGTGCTTCGCACAGCACTGCCTCCTCATTGCAAATGCTATGGCAGGCGCCTAACTAGAAAAATTTCTGAAGAAATTTAGCAAGGCGCCTGCCACTTGGTGCGTACCGTACCGTCAGAAATAGCAACAGGAAGCCACACTGCGAATTTCAGGTTCCTACGGTCTTCACAGCCCCCGCAACGGCCGTTGAAAGGTGCCATGTTAAGTCAATGGACCTCCTAGGAGCCTCTTGCTAGCAGCGTTGTCATGGAGACTCACTGACAGCTTCAGCCCTCTCTCTGTCTGTAAAGGCAGAAGAACTCTGGCTAAGCAGCAGTTGGTAGGACCTTCCTAAAGCTATTTCCGTTAGCAACATGCTAACGGTTAGCCGCTAGCATGGCTGTGTTCAGTATCACCGGGTGATGTTACTCTGTTAGTTTGGTTGAAATCCTGTACTGAGAAGTGCCTAAAAAGGGAGAAAATGCTAAAATTCACCAAATCTGTCAAGCAGAAGTTTATACAGGCTTCCTAGAGCTAAATCCGGTTAGCAACATGCTAACCGTTAGCCGCGAACATGGTTGTGTTTGGTATCACTGGGTGAGTGTACTCTGTTAGTTTGGTCCAAATCCTGTCTGGGATGAGCCTTAAATAGGGAGAAAAAACGTTGTTTATAACGTTGCCATGGTAACTGAAAATGGCGGGTGGTACAAAAAATTACTTCATGGGATCAGCACATATGTTTTAATATACACACTGTGGGGATTATAATACAAAAATATTAGTCTGCCACAGCGGGAATCAATCCCACGACCTCTTACATGCAAAGCCTGCACTTTCCATCTGAGCTATACTGTAGCGCCATATATGGGCATGCAGTATTGGGACCATAAGGGGTTTGGTCCCCCATTGGAAAGCATTGGATGTTTGACACCTGATAGCTTGGAGATGCTTTATGCCACGTAGCCCAAATTTCTTGTGGAGCTTTCTCTCTAAAGTAAGAACAGACTCTGTGAAGCAGAAGATGGTGAGACCTTTCTAGAGCTACTTCCGGTTAGCAACATGCTAACAGTTAGCCGCTAACATGGTTGTGTTCAGTATCACCGGGTGATTGTACTCTGTCAGTTTGGTCCAAATCCTGTACTGGGAAGTGCCTCAAATAGGGGTGCCAATACTTAATGTCACCAAACGTGACCAAAGTTCATGGGTCAGATTGGCCTCCTTTAGCAACTCATCCTCACCACATCTGGGCATAGAACTCAACATTTGACCAAAATTGTCAGTAGCGCCATTTCCCACAGGTGGGTGGTGCTGTATTGGCCAATTGGGTCGTGTCTAGGCATCATGCCAGGTCCTGTTGGAAGCAAAGACCCAATAGGAAAGCATGTAAAATCCAAAATGGGACAGTAAACTGACTTGTGGCTGAAAGTCACATGAAAATTTTAAAATGTTAAGAGGAAGTGACTGTGCGAATTTCAGATTTCTACATTAATCACAGCCGCTGCAGCTGGCGTCGAAAGTTGCCATTCTATCTCAATGGAACGTCTCCCACTGGCCCTCAGAGTTCCGTCGTCATGGAAACTCACTGACACAGCTGCAGCGGGCCAGTCTAAAAAAGTGCAGACACTTGGTGTCCAAGTCTGCCTATTGGATTATAATGGAGAACTTTGCCTCGAACAACGCACGATTTCTCCGGAACCGTAAATGGTAGAGACGGAATTTTTTCAGCGTTTATTTCCTAACGGATAGGGGAAGAAGACTTGCTATCGGTTTTTGCTGGAAAAAGTTTAATAAAGGCGTAAAAAATTATGATCTAAAGGACATTTTTATGAAATTTCAGAAATCCTCTGAAAATGATCCCGAACAAATCGCTCTGGCTAAAAAAGTATAAGAGATATCAAAATAATTCTTTCACTGTGAGTATCAGCAGGCTTTTGATGACCATGTAGCTCATTTTCATATTTTTACAAAAATCGGTGTAGGCACAGCGACGATGTAAAAAAGTGGATGATGTGGGAAAATGCAGCTCCAAAGCGATTTCAGGATTTTGCACATTCGCTACTCCCGAACAAATTGTTCCTGTGGAAAAACCGTAACAGTTATCCACAAAATTCATTTTTCTTGAGTGCCAGAAGGGTTGGGACATTCATGTGTGAAAGTCTCATGTCTGTACATAAAACGGTTTAGGAGTAGCAACGATGCGAAAACATGTGATGTTTTGGATTTTTAGACGTCATTTTTCAAAACCGCTCCATAGGAAATGAATGGGGGAGGTTTCGGGTTTGTGTCGGTCTGAGGTGATTTGCGAAAAATCTATAAATGCCACACCAATGAGGGTTACATTTCCCGAATCCTGACAAAAATACCTACGTTTTGATGTATAATTTGTCTACGTAGAGTGAAAATTGAGCGAGTAAGGTCAAGTTGTTCGGAGTTTTGAAATCTTTAAAAAAGCTAGAGTGGGCCACTCTAGCGGTTGGAGAATTCCGTCATTGACTTTCATTGTAAACGATGATTTCGCTGATTTTTGGACATGAGCTTTGAGGAGTAACTGTGAGGAGATGATAAAAGATATCCACATCCCGTTTTCACTTCTGAATAGTTCACAGATATATCTACAAACTGGAAGTTAAACGGTGTTCGTAGGTGAAAGCATGACGACACAGTACAGCGTTGAAATTGGTCATTTGGAGGCTTTTTTGAAGCTTTCTTTCTACCCGACTCCATTGATTATCATGGGTTTTTTGGGGGTTGGTTTTTCGCTAATTTTGTTGCCATGGTAACTCGAAATCCCAATAAAAGTAGTAGCACACATCTCGAGATCGAGCCACAGGTTTTGATGCCTATATTGTGGGGGTGCACGCTACTTTTTGGGCCGCATTAATCGTGAAGTAAGAAAAATAAAGAATAATAAAGAGACGCCTTTAGAGGTGAATAGTAATAGGTGCCTCCATGCATTTGCATGGGAGGCAGTGCTGTGCTTCGCACAGCACTGCCTCCTCATTGCAAATGCTATGGCAGGCGCCTAATAAAGAGTCCGTTTAGAGGTGAATAGTAATAGGTGCCTCCATGCATTTGCATGGGAGGCAGTGCTGTGCTTCGCACAGCACTGCCTCCTCATTGCAAATGCTATGGCAGGCGCCTAATTAATAATAAAGAAGTCATTTAGAGGTGAATAGTAATAGGTGCCTCCATGCATTTGCATGGGAGGCAGTGCTGTGCTTCGCACAGCACTGCCTCCTCATTGCAAATGCTATGGCAGGCGCCTAACTAGAAAAATTTCTGAAGAAATTTAGCAAGGCGCCTGCCACTTGGTGCGTACCGTACCGTCAGAAATAGCAACAGGAAGCCACACTGCGAATTTCAGGTTCCTACGGTCTTCACAGCCCCCGCAACGGCCGTTGAAAGGTGCCATGTTAAGTCAATGGACCTCCTAGGAGCCTCTTGCTAGCAGCGTTGTCATGGAGACTCACTGACAGCTTCAGCCCTCTCTCTGTCTGTAAAGGCAGAAGAACTCTGGCTAAGCAGCAGTTGGTAGGACCTTCCTAAAGCTATTTCCGTTAGCAACATGCTAACGGTTAGCCGCTAGCATGGCTGTGTTCAGTATCACCGGGTGATGTTACTCTGTTAGTTTGGTTGAAATCCTGTACTGAGAAGTGCCTAAAAAGGGAGAAAATGCTAAAATTCACCAAATCTGTCAAGCAGAAGTTTATACAGGCTTCCTAGAGCTAAATCCGGTTAGCAACATGCTAACCGTTAGCCGCGAACATGGTTGTGTTTGGTATCACTGGGTGAGTGTACTCTGTTAGTTTGGTCCAAATCCTGTCTGGGATGAGCCTTAAATAGGGAGAAAAAACGTTGTTTATAACGTTGCCATGGTAACTGAAAATGGCGGGTGGTACAAAAAATTACTTCATGGGATCAGCACATATGTTTTAATATACACACTGTGGGGATTATAATACAAAAATATTAGTCTGCCACAGCGGGAATCAATCCCACGACCTCTTACATGCAAAGCCTGCACTTTCCATCTGAGCTATACTGTAGCGCCATATATGGGCATGCAGTATTGGGACCATAAGGGGTTTGGTCCCCCATTGGAAAGCATTGGATGTTTGACACCTGATAGCTTGGAGATGCTTTATGCCACGTAGCCCAAATTTCTTGTGGAGCTTTCTCTCTAAAGTAAGAACAGACTCTGTGAAGCAGAAGATGGTGAGACCTTTCTAGAGCTACTTCCGGTTAGCAACATGCTAACAGTTAGCCGCTAACATGGTTGTGTTCAGTATCACCGGGTGATTGTACTCTGTCAGTTTGGTCCAAATCCTGTACTGGGAAGTGCCTCAAATAGGGGTGCCAATACTTAATGTCACCAAACGTGACCAAAGTTCATGGGTCAGATTGGCCTCCTTTAGCAACTCATCCTCACCACATCTGGGCATAGAACTCAACATTTGACCAAAATTGTCAGTAGCGCCATTTCCCACAGGTGGGTGGTGCTGTATTGGCCAATTGGGTCGTGTCTAGGCATCATGCCAGGTCCTGTTGGAAGCAAAGACCCAATAGGAAAGCATGTAAAATCCAAAATGGGACAGTAAACTGACTTGTGGCTGAAAGTCACATGAAAATTTTAAAATGTTAAGAGGAAGTGACTGTGCGAATTTCAGATTTCTACATTAATCACAGCCGCTGCAGCTGGCGTCGAAAGTTGCCATTCTATCTCAATGGAACGTCTCCCACTGGCCCTCAGAGTTCCGTCGTCATGGAAACTCACTGACACAGCTGCAGCGGGCCAGTCTAAAAAAGTGCAGACACTTGGTGTCCAAGTCTGCCTATTGGATTATAATGGAGAACTTTGCCTCGAACAACGCACGATTTCTCCGGAACCGTAAATGGTAGAGACGTAATTTTTTCTGTGTTTATTTCGTAAAGGATAGGGGAAGAAGACTTGCTATCGGTTTTTGCTGGAAAAAGTTTAATAAAGGCGTAAAAAATTATGATCTAAAGGACATTTTTATGAAATTTCAGAAATCCTCTGAAAATGATCCCGAACAAATCGCTCTGGCTAAAAAAGTATAAGAGATATCAAAATAATTCTTTCACTGTGAGTATCAGCAGGCTTTTGATGACCATGTAGCTCATTTTCATATTTTTACAAAAATCGGTGTAGGCACAGCGACGATGTAAAAAAGTGGATGATGTGGGAAAATGCAGCTCCAAAGCGATTTCAGGATTTTGCACATTCGCTACTCCCGAACAAATTGTTCCTGCGGAAAAACCGTAACAGTTATCCACAAAATTCATTTTTCTTGAGTGCCAGAAGGGTTGGGACATTCATGTGTGAAAGTCTCATGTCTGTACATAAAACGGTTTAGGAGTAGCGACGATGCGAAAACATGTGATGTTTTGGATTTTTAGACGTCATTTTTCAAAACCGCTCCATAGGAAATGAATGGGGGAGGTTTCGGGTTTGTGTCGCTCTGAGGTGATTTGCGAAAAATCTATAAAATCCACACCAATGAGGGTTACATTTCCTGAATCCTGACAAAAATACCTACGTTTTGATGTATAATTTGTCTGCGTAGAGTGAGAATTGAGCGAGTAAGGTCAAGTTGTTCGGAGTTTTGAAATCTTTAAAAAAGCTAGAGTGGGCCACTCTAGCGGTTGGAGAATTCCGTCATTGACTTTCATTGTAAACGATGATTTCGCTGATTTTTGGACATGAGCTTTGAGGAGTAACTGTGAAGTGATGATAAAAGATATCCGCATCCCGTTTTCACTTCTGAGTAGGTCACAGATATATCGACAAACTGGAAGTTAAACGGTGTTCATAGGTGAAAGCATGGCGACACAGTACAGCTTTGAAAATGGTCATTTTGAGGCTTTTTTGAAGCTTTCTTTCTACCCGACTCCATTGATTATCATGGGTTTTTTGGGGGTTGGTTTTTCGCTAATTTTGTTGCCATGGTAACTCGAAATCCCAATAAAAGTAGTAGCACACATCTCGAGATCGAGCCACAGGTTTTGATGCCTATATTGTGGGGGTGCACGCTACTTTTTGGGCCGCATTAATCGTGAAGTAAGAAAAATAAAGAATAATAAAGAGACGCCTTTAGAGGTGAATAGTAATAGGTGCCTCCATGCACTGCCTCCTCATTGCAAATGCTATGGCAGGCGCCTAATAAAGAGTCCGTTTAGAGGTGAATAGTAATAGGTGCCTCCATGCATTTGCATGGGAGGCAGTGCTGTGCTTCGCACAGCACTGCCTCCTCATTGCAAATGCTATGGCAGGCGCCTAATTAATAATAAAGAAGTCATTTAGAGGTGAATAGTAATAGGTGCCTCCATGCATTTGCATGGGAGGCAGTGCTGTGCTTCGCACAGCACTGCCTCCTCATTGCAAATGCTATGGCAGGCGCCTAACTAGAAAAATTTTTGAAGAAATTTAGCAAGGCGCCTGCCACTTGGTGCGTACCGTACCGTCAGAAATAGCAACAGGAAGCCACACTGCGAATTTCAGGTTCCTACGGTCTTCACAGCCCCCGCAACGGCCGTTGAAAGGTGCCATGTTAAGTCAATGGACCTCCTAGGAGCCTCTTGCTAGCAGCGTTGTCATGGAGACTCACTGACAGCTTCAGCCCTCTCTCTGTCTGTAAAGGCAGAAGAACTCTGGCTAAGCAGCAGTTGGTAGGACCTTCCTAAAGCTATTTCCGTTAGCAACATGCTAACGGTTAGCCGCTAGCATGGCTGTGTTCAGTATCACCGGGTGATGTTACTCTGTTAGTTTGGTTGAAATCCTGTACTGAGAAGTGCCTAAAAAGGGAGAAAATGCTAAAATTCACCAAATCTGTCAAGCAGAAGTTTATACAGGCTTCCTAGAGCTAAATCCGGTTAGCAACATGCTAACCGTTAGCCGCGAACATGGTTGTGTTTGGTATCACTGGGTGAGTGTACTCTGTTAGTTTGGTCCAAATCCTGTCTGGGATGAGCCTTAAATAGGGAGAAAAAACGTCGTTTATAACGTTGCCATGGTAACTGAAAATGGCGGGTGGTACAAAAAAATTACTTCATGGGATCAGCACATATGTTTTAATATACACACTGTGGGGATTATAATACAAAAATCTTAGTCTGCCACAGCGGGAATCAATCCCACGACCTCTTACATGCAAAGCCTGCACTTTCCATCTGAGCTATACTGTAGCGCCATATATGGGCATGCAGTATTGGGACCATAAGGGGTTTGGTCCCCCATTGGAAAGCATTGGATGTTTGACACCTGATAGCTTGGAGATGCTTTATGCCACGTAGCCCAAATTTCTTGTGGAGCTTTCTCTCTAAAGTAAGAACAGACTCTGTGAAGCAGAAGATGGTGAGACCTTTCTAGAGCTACTTCCGGTTAGCAACATGCTAACAGTTAGCCGCTAACATGGTTGTGTTCAGTATCACCGGGTGATTGTACTCTGTCAGTTTGGTCCAAATCCTGTACTGGGAAGTGCCTCAAATAGGGGTGCCAATACTTAATGTCACCAAACGTGACCAAAGTTCATGGGTCAGATTGGCCTCCTTTAGCAACTCATCCTCACCACATCTGGGCATAGAACTCAACATTTGACCAAAATTGTCAGTAGCGCCATTTCCCACAGGTGGGTGGTGCTGTATTGGCCAATTGGGTCGTGTCTAGGCATCATGCCAGGTCCTGTTGGAAGCAAAGACCCAATAGGAAAGCATGTAAAATCCAAAATGGGACAGTAAACTGACTTGTGGCTGAAAGTCACATGAAAATTTTAAAATGTTAAGAGGAAGTGACTGTGCGAATTTCAGATTTCTACATTAATCACAGCCGCTGCAGCTGGCGTCGAAAGTTGCCATTCTATCTCAATGGAACGTCTCCCACTGGCCCTCAGAGTTCCGTCGTCATGGAAACTCACTGACACAGCTGCAGCGGGCCAGTCTAAAAAAGTGCAGACACTTGGTGTCCAAGTCTGCCTATTGGATTATAATGGAGAACTTTGCCTCGAACAACGCACGATTTCTCCGGAACCGTAAATGGTAGAGACGTAATTTTTTCTGTGTTTATTTCGTAAAGGATAGGGGAAGAAGACTTGCTATCGGTTTTTGCTGGAAAAAGTTTAATAAAGGCGTAAAAAATTATGATCTAAAGGACATTTTTATGAAATTTCAGAAATCCTCTGAAAATGATCCCGAACAAATCGCTCTGGCTAAAAAAGTATAAGAGATATCAAAATAATTCTTTCACTGTGAGTATCAGCAGGCTTTTGATGACCATGTAGCTCATTTTCATATTTTTACAAAAATCGGTGTAGGCACAGCGACGATGTAAAAAAGTGGATGATGTGGGAAAATGCAGCTCCAAAGCGATTTCAGGATTTTGCACATTCGCTACTCCCGAACAAATTGTTCCTGCGGAAAAACCGTAACAGTTATCCACAAAATTCCTTTTTCTTGAGTGCCAGAAGGGTTGGGACATTCATGTGTGAAAGTCTCATGCCTGTACATAAAACGGTTTAGGAGTAGTGACGATGCAAAAACATGTGATGTTTTGGATTTTCAGACGTCATTTTTCAAAACCGCTCCATAGGAAATGAATGGGGGAGGTTTCGGGTTTATGTCGGTCTGAGTTGATTTGCGAAAAATCTATAAATGCCACACCAATGAGGGTTACATTTCCCGAATCCTGACAAAAATACCTACGTTTTGATGTATAATTTGTCTGCGTAGAGTGAAAATTGAGCGAGTAAGGTCAAGTTGTTCAGAGTTTTGAAATCTTTAAAAAAGCTAGAGTGGGCCACTCTAGCGGTTGGAGAATTCCGTCATTGACTTTCATTGTAAACGATGATTTTGCAGATTTTTGGACATGAGCTTTGAGGAGTAACTGTGAAGAGACGATAAAAGATATCCACATCCCGTTTTCACTTCTGAGTAGGTCACAGATATATCTACAAACTGGAAGTTAAACGGTGTTCGTAGGTGAAAGCATGACGACACAGTACAGCGTTGAAAATGGTCATTTGGAGGCTTTTTTTAGGCTTTCTTTCATCCCGACTCCATTCATTCCTATGGGGTTTTTTGGGGGTGGTTTTTCGTTAATTATGTTGCCATGGTAACTCGAAACCTCAATAAAAGCACACATCTCGTAATCGAGCCACACGTTTTGATACCCATATCGTGGGGGTGCTCGCTACGGTTCGGGCCGCATTAATCGTGAAGGAAGAAAAATAAAGAATACTAGAAAAATTTCTGAAGAAATTTAGCAAGGCGCCTGCCACTTGGTGCGTACCGTACCGTCAGAAATAGCAATAGGCAGCAACACTGCGAATATCAGCTTCCTACGGTCTTCACAGCCCCCGCAGCGGCCGTCAAAAGGTGCCATGTTAAGTCAATGGACCTCCTAGGAGCCTCTTGCTAGCAGCGTTGTCATGGAGACTCACTGACAGCTGCAGCCCTCTCTCTCTGTCTGTAAAGGCAGAAGAACCCTGGCTAAGCAGAAGTTGATAGGACCTTCCCAAAGCTACTTCTGGTTAGCAACATGCTAACGGTTAGCCGCTAGCATGGTTGTGTTCAGTATCACCGGGTGATGTTACTCTGTTAGTTTGGTTGAAATCCTGTACTGAGAAGTGCCTAAAAAGGGAGAAAATGCTAAAATTCACCAAATCTGTAAAGCAGAAGTTTGTACAAGCTTCTTATAGCTACTTCCGGTTAGCAACATGATAACCGTTAGCCACTAGCATGGTTGTGTTCAGTATCACCGGGTGATTGTACTCTGTCAGTTTGGTCAAAGTGCTGTACTGGGATGTGCCTCAAATAGGGAGAAAAAACGGCGTTTATAACGTTGCCATGGTAACTCAAAATGGCGGGTGGTACAAGAAAATACTTCATGTGATCAGCACACATGTTTTGATATACACAATGTGGGGATTATAATACAAAACTCCAAGTTTTCCAAACCTGGAATCGATCCCACGACCTCTTGCATGCAAAGCCTGCACTTTCCATCTGAGCTACACTGCAGCGCCATATATGGGCATGCATTATTGGGACCATAAGGGGTTTGGTCCCCCATTGAAAAGCATTGGATGTTTGATACCTCATAACTTTGAGATGCTTTATACGTAGCCCAAATTTCTTGTGGAGCTTTCTCTCTAAAGTATGAACAGACGCTGTGAAGCAGAAGTTGGTGAGATCTTCCTAGAGCTACTTCCGGTTAGCAACATGCTAACAGTTAGCCGCTAACAAGGTTGTGTTCAGTATCACCAGGTGATTGTACTCTGTCAGTTTGGTCCAAATCCTGTACTGGGAAGTGCCTCAAATAGGGGTGCCAATACTTAATGTCACCAAACGTGACCAAAGTTCATGGGACAGATTGGCCTCCTTTAGAAACTCAGCCTCACTACATCTGGGCCCAGAACTCAACATTTGACCAAAATGGTGTGTAGTGCCATTTCCCACATGTGGGTGGTGCTGTATTGGCCAATTGGGTCGTGTCTGGTTATCATGCCAGGTCCTGTTGGAAGCAAAGGCCCAATAGGAAAGCATGTGACATCCAAAATTGGACAGAAAAGTGACACATGACTGAAAGTCACATGAAAATTTTAAAATGTTAAGAGGAAGTGACTGTGCGAATTTCCGATTCCTACATTAATCACAGCCGCTGCAGCGGGCGTCGAAAGTTGCCATTGTATCTCAATGGAGCTTCTTCCTCTGGCCCTCAGAGTTCCGTCGTCATGGAAACTCACTGACACAGCTGCAGCGGGCGAGTCTACCGAAGTGCAGAGACTTTGCTCACAATAAGTCCCACTGGATTATAATGGAGAACTTTGCCCCGAACAACGCTTCATATCTCCTGATCTATAAATGGTAGAGACGTAATTTTTTCTGCGTTTAGTTCGTAATGGATAGGGGAAGAAGAAAAGCTATCGTTTTTTGCTGGAAAAAGTTTAATAAAGGCGTAAAAAATTATGATCTAAATGGGATTTTTATGGATTTTTAGAAATCCTCTTAAAACGGTTCCGAACAAATCACTGTAGCTCAAAAAGTATAAGAGATATCAAAATAATTATTTCACCATGAGTATCAGCAGGCTTTTGAGGACTATGAAGCTCATTTTTATGTTTGTATAAAAATCGGTGTAGACACAGCGACGATGTAAAAAAGTGGTTGATGTGGTAAAATGCAGCTCCAAAGCGTTTTTAGGATTTTGCACATTCGCTACTCCCGAACAAATTGTGTACTGAAAAACTGAGTATTTCACAGATATATCTACAAACTGGAAGTTAAACGGTGTTCGTAGGTGAAAGCATGACGACACAGTACAGCGTTGAAAATGGTCATTTGGAGGCTTTTTTGAGGCTTTCTTTCTACCCGACTCCATTGATTATTATGGGGTTTTTGGGGGTTGGTTTTTCGCTAATTTTGTTGCCATGGTAACTCGAAATCCCAATAAAAGTAGTAGCACACATCTCGAGATCGAGCCACAGGTTTTGATGCCTATATTGTGGGGGTGCACGCCATGGTTCGGGCCGCATTAATCGTGAAGGAAGAATAATAAAGAATAAGATATAGTCCGTTTAGAGGTGCATAGTAATAGGCCCTGCCCATGCATTTGCATTGGGAGGCAGTGCTGTGCTTTGCACAGCACTGCCTCCTCATTGCACATGCAAGGCAGGCGCCTAATAAAGAGTCCGTTTAGAGGTGCATAGTAATAGGTGCCTCCATGCATTTGCATTGGAAATACTATGGCAGGCGCCTAACTAGAAAAATTTCTGAAGAAATTTAGCAAGGCGCCTGCCTCTTGGTGCGTACCGTACCGTCAAAAATACCAACAGGAAGTAACACTGCGAATTTCAGGTTCCTACGGTCTTCACAGCCCTCACAGCGGCCGTTGAAAGGTGCCATGTTAAGTCAATGAACCTCCTAGGAGCCTCTTGCTAGCAGCGTTGTCATGGAGACTCACTGACAGCTGCAGCCCTCTCTGTCTGTAAAGGCAGAAGAACTCTGGCTAAGCAGCAGTTGGTAGGACCTTCCTAAATCTATTTCCAGTTAGCAACATGCTAACGGTTAGCCGCTAGCATGGCTGTGTTCAGTATCACCGGGTGATGTTACTCTGTTAATTTGGTTGAAATCCTGTACTGAGAAGTGCCTAAAAAGGGAGAAAATCCTAAAATTCACCAAATCTGTCAAGCAGAAGTTTGTACAGGCTTCCTAGAGCTACTTGCGGTTAGCAACATGCTAACCGTTAGCCGCTAACATGGTTGTGTTTGGTATCACTGATTGAGTGTACTCTGTTAGTTTGGTCAAAATCCTGTACTGGGATGAGCCTCAAATAGGTCAAGTTGTTCGGAGTTTTGAAATCTTTAAAAAAGGTGGAGTGGCCCACTCTAGCGGTTGGAGAATTCCGTCATTGACTTTCAATGTAAACGATGATTTCGCTGATTTTTGGACATGAGCTTTGAGGAGTAACTGTGAAGAGATGATGAAAGATATCCACATCCCGTTTTCACTTCTGAGTAGTTCACAGATATATCTACAAACTGGAAGTTAAACGGTGTTCGTAGGTGAAAGCATGACGACGCAGTACAGCGTTAAAAATTGTCATTTGGACGCCCGCTGCAGCAGCTGTGATTAATGTAGGAATCTGAAATTCGCAGAGTCACTTCCTTACTTATGCAATGTTTAGAAGGTTATCGGAAGCAACATTAAAAATAATATTACAATTTTTTTATAAAATTTGGAGAGAAGGTGAAGTTCCAAATAAATGGAAAACTGCAATAATCCTCCCATTTAATAAACCAGGAAAAGATTCTTCAGATCCAAATAATTACAGACCAATATTATTGACATCTCACATATGTAAATGGTTGGAGAAAATATTAGTAAAAAGATTGGGGTATATGTTAGAGCAGAGGCAGATAATAAGTAGTTATCAATGTGGATTCAGAACAGGAAGGTCTACAATGGATGCATTAGTGAGAATTAGTAATGATATAGAAAAAGGATTAAAAATGAAAGAATTGATAATAGCAGTATTCTTTGACATTGAAAAAGTGTATGCCTCAATGTGGAGGGAAGGTTTATTGATAAAGTTGGAAAATATGGGAATAGGGGGAAGAAGGTATAACTGGATAGCAAGTTTCTTTACAGAAAGGAAAATTAGAGTTAAAGTTGGGGATGAATACTCAAGAGATTTTAAAGTAGAAAACAGCACTCCTCAAGGAAGTGTAATTAGTCCTTTACTTTTTAATATTATGATTAATGATATATTCTTAAATCTAGATGAATGCATTAAATCAGCACTTTATGCAGATGATGGAGCTATACTGATGAGGGGAAGGAATGTCTCACATTTAGCTAAAAATATTAAAAGAGCTGTTAATAAAATAGAAAAATGCTCTTATGAATGGGGATTTAAATTGTCGGTAAGTAAATCCTGTTATATGATTTTTAGTAATAAAAGAAATATTGATATAGGAGAGATAAAGTTATATGATCAACCTATAAAAAGAGTAGATGAATTCAAATATTTAGGATTATGGCTAGATAGTTCATATACATGGAAAATGCATATTAAGCAGCTAGAAACAAAATGTAAGAAAGTAATAAATCTCATGAAAGCAGTGGCTGGGAATGATTGGGGGGCTGATAAGCAGTCACTATTGAATATATATAGAGCTCTTATGAGATCAGCAATAGATTATGGTTGTATAGTATATGAAGCAGCAGCAAAAACATCATTACAAATTGCAGATAAATTACAATATAGGGCATTAAGAATAGCTACTGGAGCAACTAAGACTACCCCCATTAACGCTCTTTTAGTAGAGGCTGGAGAAACTCAGTTAGAAATAAGACGGGTCAGAATATCACTGTCATATTGGATCAGAGTTAAAAGCAGTAGTGAAGGAAATCCAGCAAAAAGCATGATAAAGAATTGTTGGGAATATTCTAAATTCACAAGAAAGGGATTTGGATGGAATGTGAATGAATAGGCAAAAATGTACGAGCTGGAGGATAAGACATTCTCACAAAATAACCCAATTAGTGCTGTGCCACCATGGTTGTTTCCAGAAACAAAAGTTGACTTAAAAATACATGAAATGAAAAGAAAATGGAAACATAATGAAGTTGGGGTTAAATCTAGCATATATATCAGACAATCGTTTTACAGTTTTTTAAAAATATACACAGACGGGTCAAAAAATTCAAAGGGAAATGTGGGTATAGGGATATTTATCTCAGAGTTTAATATATGTATATGTGAAAGATTAACAGACCTTTTATCTATATACACAGCAGAAATGGTTGCAATTATTTTTAGTTTACAGTGGGTGGAGGAGGTTAGACCGGATAGGGTGGTAATTTGTACAGATTCAAAAGCTGCAATAGAAAGCATTCATTCAGGAGGAAATAGTAGGAAAGACCTGGTAATAGAAATTTATCAGAGTTTATATAGGTTATATAGGTATGGAATAGAGGTTCAGTTCTGTTGGGTACCGGCACATGAAGGGGTGAAAGGAAATGAAACAGCAGACAAGCTAGCAAAAAAGGCTTTAGGAAAGCAGAATAAAGATCAGATTTCATTTGGGAAAGAGAAAGGTAAATCAATAATTAAAAAGAAAGAAACAGAAATATGGCAAAAAATATGGGATGAAGATGAGAAAGGAAGAAGATTGTATAGGGTTCAAAAATCTGTAATATGTAAAAATTATGGAAAAAGAAGCAGAAGGGAAGAGACAATTTTTACTAGATTAAGAACTGGACACACATACTTGAATGAGTTTTTGTATATAATAGGGAAGAGAAATAATGATATATGTGAGGGTTGTGCAGAAAAAGAAAATGTGGATCATGTTTTGATGAATTGTATTAAATATGCAACGGAAAGAGAGAGGATGAGGAAAGTAATTATGGAAATAGGGAGAGATTGGAGTATTAAAGGAATTTTAGGGACAGATGGAGATAGAGAAGAAAATATGGTAATTAATATAGCATTGTTTTTATTTTTACAACACAAAATTAAAAAATAGAATATAGTAGGTGGAACCATAGAGCTACACACTCATGTACAGTAGGTGGCGGTGAAGAAGGCGGCATTTTCAGATGCTGTTTTTTTTGTAGTAAATTCTACAAATGACAAGGGGACCACAGTGACAAGGGACCTAAAATAACATGGAGTCATTGATGAGGGTGAAGAGAGCTAAACAGCAGGGTAAGAGTCGTTTCTATATCTGACGTTTGTTCATTTTCAAAGTGAGGAAAACTGAACTGTGCTTGGCTCGAGGCTGTGAGCGGAGTCCTGCGCAACTGAAGTCGAGCTTCAGGTGCCGCTTGAACGTCTGATAGCTCGTCTAATGCAGTTGTTAGCTTGTTAGCTGGTTAATGACAGGAGCTCGTTTACGTGCGTAACTTTCCTGGATGTGATTAAAATGTGTTCAGATTAAAAAGAAAAGTGTTCCGAAAGTACCGTTTATATGGGATGAAAATCAAATAATCCAACCATGACGTGCGTTTACTCGCACCAAGCTTTATTCAAAATAAAAACTCTGACATTAGCAGAGTTGATGATTTCCATAAAACAATAGAAGTTTTGTACTTCTACAAAAAAAAAAGAGGCAAAAATGCGTTGGTTCTGCTCCATTGTGTCACAAAAAAATGTGTTATATGCAGTGTGATTTAATTTAAAATTTCAAAAGGGTTTTATGGCTCCCAGTGTTTTATTTACTGTGTGAAACAGGTCCAAATGGCTCTTTGAGTGTTAAAGGTTGCCGACCCCTGGGCTGTTCATTATTGGGGGGGGGGGGGGGGGGGGGGGCTTCGGCTTTTATCTGTTCTGGATAGGGTGTAGAAGAATGTTGGAGCATCAGTAGCAGCTAGAGTTTACCATGTTCTCCCAATGAATTAAAGCTTCGAACTGGGGAGTGGTGAACACACCTCCAAATTGTGCATAGGATTGCTTTGCAGAGACAAAGCACCGGAGGCTTACTAGTTTTTCAAGTAGCAGTTTAAATGCAAAATCTAAAAATAAACTTTTTTGGCTGTCAGAGAAGCAAAGAAGCAAAAGAGCATGCTTGAGTAACAGCTTATAGTATTCTGTTTGTTTCGAAGAAAACACTAAGAGGAGTGAGTAAAAGCCGAATGCTGCTGTAGCAGTAATTCTGTGATGATCTTATCCAGCTTCAGAATAAGACTGGCTGTCTTTTTAAAGTTGTGGCCATAACTTTGTGCAGCACAGTCATATCTGGACTAATATGTTGTGAATGCATGTGTTTGCAGTATCCTGAAGGACCTGTTACGTGTTCAGCAGAGTATCGGCTACTGTCCACAGTTTGACGCTCTGTTTGATGACCTAACTGCCAGGGAGCATCTGCAGCTTTACACTCGCCTCCGTGGCATTCCCTGGAAGGACCAGGAGAGGGTCAGTCTCACTCTCTCTCTCTCACACACACACACACACACACACACACACACACACACACACACACACACACACACTGGAACAGCTGACTTCAGTTTAAGTAAACAATGCTGTGCGAAATGTTTTTCCATTACAGATTTCTTGTGTTCTTACTTTCATTGTCAAATTGAAATGTTTTCATCACCAAGACTCTAATGTTAGACAGTGTGAGTACAAAAAGCAGTTTCAAATGATGATGTTATTTAATAAGGTAAAAAAAAAATACAGGAACTTGGCTCTATTTGAGAAACTAATTGCCCCCCCCCCCCCTTGTTAAATCATGAATTCTCTGATTGGCTTTATTTTTGGTTCACTTTAGTTGCCAAACCCGTAACTGATTACTGCCAGACCTTAAGATCCAAGAAATGACTTAAACAGAACCTATCTGATAACATTAAGTACGTTTAAAGATCTTGAAAAGGAACAGATAAAGTCCCAATCTAAAGAAATGAGAGAACAATGAGAAGCAGAGTTATTGACATCTATCAGTGTGGAAAGGGTTTCTAAACAACCTCTAAAGCTTTGGAACTCCAGACAATCCCAGTGAGAACTTTTATTCACAAATGGTGAAAACATGGTTCTGTGATGAACTTTCAGGAATAACCAAACTACCAAAATTCCTCCAAGAGTGCATTAACAACTTATCCAAGAGGTCAAATAAGAACCAACAATCTAAACCACATCAGCAAGACAAATTCTGAATGGCTAAAATGGCTTTGGAAGTGGCCAAATCTGTGCTTAAATCTGATTGATCCTGTGGCATGGCCTTTTAGGCTGAAAGTCTGAAATTTAAATGAATTATATTCTAGGAACAAATTAATATCAGGCAAAGAAGGTTGACCCAAAATCTCTCTACTATGATACAAAATGATTAGTTATCACAAATGATAAATGGTCATTGTTTTTTCTAGCAGTCTGTTACATTTTACATTTGTGCCATGTTGGTCTGGATATTTATTTTCTTCAATAAATGAAATAATTATTTGAACATTTTGAATACGAATGTATGTTCTCATTGTGTAACACATGTACAACCCTGGACAAGATCTGAATCACCTGAGGACAGTTTAAGTTTCATCTTTATACATCTACAATCACTGCCCACTCTCACTACCCTTTTTTCCCCTGTGCCTTATTTATCTTTTTACCCAACCTTAGGTTGTGCAGTGGGCATTAGAGAAGCTGGAGCTCTCCAAGTATGCAGACAAACCAGCTGGTACTTACAGCGGAGGAAACAAACGCAAGCTTTCCACAGCTATAGCTCTGATTGGCTACCCATCCCTCATCTTCCTGGTAAGCTGTTCGAATGGCTTTTGTTTGCTGCTCATATTAACCAGGGATGGTCCACTCTAAATGTCAGTGGGAACTAAGTGTTTTTGTTATTTGGTTTAAATCAATTAGTTCATAACAAAGTTCCTGCTTTTTTAACAAAAGAAGCATTTCTGATGTTTCACAGTGGATTTGATGCAACTGATTAGAGACTTTTAGCATCGACGCTGGTGCAGGGAGCCACCAGCATTGATACTCACTTGGAATTCAACAAGTGGGAAGCGAGAATAGTTGTTCTACCTAAAGAGCACGGAGCTTCTGATCTAGACATGGTTGGCTCATTCAGATAATTCTGTACCTATAAAACAGAATCAAGAAATGCTTACCGGTAATTAATACCATTACCTTTTTACAAATATAAAAGAACTACCAGCATCTACATTGGCAGTTACATTTATTTACATAAAATTACTATCTTCAAAGGTCTGGAGAGATGAAATTACCACTATTCAACACAAAGGGGCACTACATACTTATTTATAAAATTCTATTCAATTCAATTTTATTTATATAGCGCCAAATCATGAAACATGTCATCTCAAGGCACTTTACAAAATCAAGTTCAATCATATTATACAGATTGGGTCAGATTATGCAGATTGGTCAAAAATGTCCTATATAAGGAAACCAGTTGATTGCATCAAAGTCCCAACAAGCAGCATTCACTCCTGGGGAACCGTAGAGCCACAGGGAGAGTCGTCTGCATTGTACATGGCTTTGCTGCAATCCCTCAAACTGAGCAAGCATGAAGCGACAGTGGGAAGAAAAAGTCCCCATTAACGGGAAGGAAAACCTCCGGCAGAACCGGGCTCAGTATGAACGGTCATCTGCCTGGACCGACTGGGGTTACAGAAGACAGAGCAGAGATACAACAAGAGAGACAAAAAAGCACAGAAGCACACATTGATCTAGTAATCTGTTCTACATTAGATGGTAGTAGCGGGTGAGCCGTCTTCTCTGGATGATGTCACAGTTAACAGAACGCCAGACCAGGTGTACCTACTATGAAGAAAAAGAGAGAGAGCAAAAAGTTAAAAGCTGAAATGACGACAGTCATTTCAATGTAATACAATGCAAAACTGGAGAACAGTAGACTGAAGAACAGTAGAAATCAGTAGAGTGAGAAAATTAGACCCTGATGTCCTCCAGCAGCCTAGGCCTATCACAGCACAACTATAGAGGTAGCCCAGGGTAACATGAGCCACTCTAACTATAAGCTTTGTCAAAAAGGAAAGATTTAACATTAGTCTTAAAAATAGATAGGGTGTCTGCCTCACGGACCAAAACTGGGAGTTGGTTCCACAGGAGAGGAGCCTGATAGCTAAAGGATCTGCCTCCCATTCTACTTTTAGAGACTCTAGGAACCACCAGCAGACCTGCAGTCTGAGAGCGAAGTGCTCTGTAAGGAACATACGGGGTAATCAGAGCTCTGATATATGATGGAGCTTGATTATTAAGGGCTTTATACGTTAGAAGGAGCATTTTAAATTCTATTCTTGATTTAACAGGAAGCCAATGAAGGGAAGCTAAAATTGGAGAAATATGATCCCTCTTGTTGATTGCATAACAAAATGTTAAATAACATTTGGCATTTTGTACAAAAAACTTACCTGACCAACTGATTGGATTCTTTGGAGTGTGTGCTGCTCTGAGATCTGCCTTCTTCCAAAATCTCATCAAATGAATGCATCCATCAGTGAATGCCTGCTGTCATCGCTCAGTCTATGCAGTCTGTGTTCCAGTAAATGTTTCACCATGTACAGAGTACTATTCCAACAAGTTGTGACATATTATCTTGGTCTTGTTGGGAAAGCCCAACACTGTCTGGATGTCTTGCAATTGTGATGGAGACACTTGAAATCTCCAGCTAATTGTTTTCCAAAAGCAACACAGTCAGAGATGCTATGCAGGCTAATAAGTTAGTCGTGTAAGAGCTACTGTAGTTTGTATGCCATGCAACCGAGGCATTTAACACCACATTTCACTTAATTTAGAACTTTAAACTGGTCTTATGCTTTTTGTGTGTTTTTCTTTTTTACTTTCTTGTGGTTGGCTGTGCTACGGCTGCTGCTGTTGGCTGGGTGGTTGGGCAAGTTCCGCACTGTAATACTTCACATTTCCTTGTGTGTTGTAAGGGGGGTTGCATCTCTTTTTAGATGTGGAGTCACTGACCTTGGGTCTTGGAACCACCATGGGCAACATGAGTTAATGGTGGTTCAATGTAATTAAATTTTATTTATATAGCGCCAAGGCACTTTCCAAAGTCAAATTCAATCAGATTATATAGATTGGATCATATAATACCAATTGGTCCAAACATTTCCTATATAAGGGAACCCAATTGATTGCATCAAAGTCCCTTTGGTCACGTTGCAGGAGCAGGGATGTGTTGGGGCAGTGATGTGTGTGTGTGTGTGTGTGTGTCTGTGTGTGTGTGTGTGTGTGTGTGTGTGTGTGTGTGTGTGTGTGTGTGTGTGTGTGTGTGTGTGTGTGTGTGTGTGTGTGTGTGTGTGTGTGTGGAGGCGAGGTGGGGGCTGTCTCTGGATGGGGTCTTTGGGGGCTGGAGATGGGAGTTGAGGTCTTGACCGGGGCCGTTCGGGTTCAGGCGGTGCCTGGCCCTAGTCTGGGCTGATGGCTCTGGTGACCTGTTTGTCTTCATCCCGAAAATAAGAGGACCACCTGCTGGATCCCAGGGCTGATTGCCCCTCTGGGGTATTGGTCCTTGGACCAGGGATAGTGTGTATACTGTCCATTCTTGTGTGTCTTTACATAGGCTGTGTGTGGGGGTGGGGGTGGGGGGGGGTGTCTGTGTATGCATGCGCATCAGGGGGAAGGTGACTGTGTGTGACTGTTTATCTGTCAGGTTTTATTTTGAGCTGCCCCCTCTAATTGATCATCTCAGGGTCTATATCGCCTTCTGTCACACTTCCTGCCGCTGGCTGGTGGCCCTTGGTGTCCTGAGCTGTGTGCTCAGCTGGGTGAATCTACGTTAATACACCACCAAGAAGGCATCCACTACCTTCTAGCTCTCCTGTGGAAAACTAACACGAGTAGAATAGAGCGGATCCCAGTGCTGCGAGCCGAGTGGGTGGAATAGGGTAGGGCTGGTGTCAAAGTGAGGTGTAACGCCATCAGCAAAACCAATTGTCTATTCTCCACCTTCTTCTGCAGACGTGTGGCAGGGTACAGATACAGCCGCTGTTGCCAGATATTGCGCAAGAAACAAGTGACCAACTCTATGAAAACAAGCCCAAAAGAAGCCCCACAAGCAACCCACCACACTGTCATAGGGCTTATCGTGAATGACGACATTTTTCTAAATTTAGAACAGCACAGTATGCATGTGCCACGGCCATTTTAGAATCAGACCTACGTTGAGGGGTAAAACTTGTATAGTCTAATGTACAAGTCAAATAATGAACAGATATGTCCTGAAAAAGGAAATTTGTCTAAGGTTTTGTTATCAGGAATGTTCAGAACAGTGATCTGATCCTCAACCCAAATATTGCATTACTTGCAATATTTTGTTCATAGTTTTCTGTGTTTTGTGTCATATCTAAAAAGTGTCTTATGTCTCTAAATTAGATAAAGAGGTTGAATGACTTGTGAGCTTCTGATTGGTTTTCTTTTCTCCAGGATGAGCCGACCACTGGCATGGACCCTAAGGCCCGCAGGTTTCTCTGGAATTTAATTCTTGACATAATCAAGACTGGACGCTCCGTTGTGCTCACATCACATAGGTAGGACACCTGTGGCAGCACAAGAACATTTTAATGGATCTTCGTTCTGTCTCTGAGTGCATCTAACATCTAATTTGATGTTTTCTATAGTATGGAGGAGTGTGAGGCTCTGTGCACTCGATTGGGAATTATGGTAAATGGCAGGTTTAAATGCCTGGGCAGCATCCAGCATCTAAAGAACAGGTAAGGAACATCCACCATTCCTCTTTATTCATCTGTTGAAGGGAACCACTGTGGTCCACCTTTTCTGTCTCTGTTTTCATCTTTTTTTTAGTGGATGTCATAATTTCTTTGGATTATAAACAGTTTTTTTCCTGGCATACATCTGAACTTGTTGCTTTAAACCTGCTGGAGGTGATGATGCATTTATGTTGTCATACAGCAGTGAAGGACTGAAGCAGGATGGCTGCCACTTTATTACATCTTCATGATTTTTTTGTGGCAATAAGTCTAACAGGGTGGGAAGCTACTTGCTCTGTATATTGCTGTAGCTAAAATTTGACTATTTGTTAATCTGGCCTGATTTTAATTATCTCCATATTGAGGTTTATGAAATATTACCATTTAATGATAAACGAAAAAAGACCTTTCATATTTTTTATACCACCATTTTAAAACCTGAGTGGTTTAGGCATGAAGCTACAGAAAAATGCGACAACTGGAAATAATAACAATAAAGGAAGATGTAAACAAAAACATCAAGGAAAAACTAAATTCATTCATTTAGATCCTTACATACAGAATAAGAGGGTATGAATACACTTTATATTGCAGAAAAGCCAACTCCATGGCTCAATGAGCTATATCGGAACTTATTTGGAGTGTGTAGAATAAGATTAATCTTGTAATGTGCCGGGATATATGTGTTGTGAATTAATGCAATATAAGGTGTATTTAACTGAATTAACAAAGTCAGTGCACTGATTATTTAGAGAAATAGATCAGATGGAAAAAGGCAAACAATTGCTAACCTAAGACTCTTTAGACCGAGTTGAGAAAATGAGATCTGAATTACAGGTGATGCTGACAAATCAGGGGTTTGAAGATCAAACAACCATTTGAAGAATTTCTTCTTCTGCCATCATTGTCCAGGTTTGGGGATGGCTACATGATAACTGTGAGGACTAAAAGCAGCAGCAATGTAAAGGAGGTGGTACGATTCTTCAACAGAAACTTCCCTGAAGCCGTTCTCAAGGTGGGCCAGAACCAGCTTTGGCTGCAGTAACAACACAAACATCAGTCTCATCTCCACAAGAACAACACAATATGTTGATTCAGAAACCAGTAGACCTGGTTCCTAGAATGTGCTATAATCTGCTGACATGTTCATAGGAGCGTCATCACACCAAGGTCCAGTACCAGCTGAAATCGGAGAGGCTCTCCCTCGCTCAGGTCTTCAGTAAGATGGAGCAGGTGGTGGAGGTCCTGGGTATTGAGGACTACTCTGTCAGTCAGACCACTCTGGACAATGTGTGTCTACTCAGACAGCTCTATGACTACATGCCACATTTCACTAGAGACAAATGAATGAACAGTTCCCTTCTTCCTGCCTAGGTGTTTGTCAACTTTGCCAAGAAGCAGAGCGACAACCTCGAGCAGCAGGAGGTTTTACTTCCTGGTGGTGGCCAGTCCCCCTTGCAGCGCATCTTCAGCTTCTTAAAAGTTAGACCTGCCAACACAGAGCTTAATGCTATGATCAGTGAGGCACCAGAGGAGCTGGAGAGTGATGATGATGAAGGACTCATCAGCTTTGAAGAGGAAAGGGTGAGTGATATTTAAGGGACATCAAAAATGTGTCAGTGAGATGCTTCCTGTACCATTTGGGAGGGAGAACTGTGGCTCATCTGCCTCGGCTTTGTCCTATTCTTCCTCTATCACACCAGTTCAATACATTTAAGTTTATTTATAGCACCAGTTACCATCGGTTTTTATCTCAAAGCTTTCCATTTTCAGTCATAATTCATGCCTTATGACCATAGGTGTGAGTTGGAATATAGACAGTGATAATTCAACTTTACCCTTTTCTGGTTCAAGGTGGCTCTTCTTCACCTTAATAGACCAGTAATCCTCACACTACTGATAACAAGCACCAATCAATTTATGAAACTCCTCCTCCAACCTTTTTCTAGTTAAACAGTCAACAGTCTTAGATTTAGTAGAGTTGACTCTGAAGGTCATGACCTGAAGAGGCCAACAGTACCACATCATCTGCAAAAATCCTAGATCTTGATGTTAGCAGACCAAGCACCATCCTCTCCACAGGTACGCCTTGACATCCTGTCTATGGACATTGTAAATAGGGCTGTGTTTAAAAAAAATGACTTTCCAATTCTGAATCAATTCTCATATTAATTGCTGAAAATTCATTCATATAACCAAAGATCGATTTAAAAAGAAATTCCATTGTGTGAGCCTGTATTTCTGACTCACACTTCCTTCCAGGAGGTGAATTTTGGTTAGTTCCAAATAGATGGAATAGATCTATACCGCTTTGACCAATCGGTATATATGTTTCTGGCATCCTCTGTTTTCTACCCTAAATCTGTCTGGGCATTCTGCCCCACAGCATATTTGTGAAATCAATTGTCTCAACGTTCAGGGACCCTCTCCCTGAACGTTTGGCCTTTACAGCTGCCATTAACTACCATTTGTCATAATTTGTTTTCTGAACCCGAACACAACCACAACAGTAACACACAGAGTAAGTTTAACAGTTTATTAAGTTTGTGGATAGTGAAGGAAGGAACCAAGAGTCAGTACTGAACTGAAGCAGGAGGATGGTGAAGGCAGGAACTGGCAAGCAGGAAAGAACCAGAGCACGGAGGCAGCAGAACCAGAAGCACAGCAGAATGGAGACTTGGAGCCAGACTTAACCAGCAGCATGACTAGATGAATACTTGCAAGGTCGGAGTGAGATCAGAACCAGATCCACCGCAGGCAGGCAGAGATGAAGGGACTACGGGCTGGAAGAGAACTGGATGAGGTAAGCAGCAGAAACTGTAGTTGGCAGAAGTGAACAGGAATTAGCAGATGGACCGACAATGAAGGACCGAGTACAGAGAGCTTAAATAGTGAGGCTGACAGGTGTGCAGAATGCTGGCTGATTGATGACTGACAGGTGTGGATGATTACTGAGGTGGAGAGAAGACTGGGGTGTATGGAGGGTGAAACATGCCACAAAAATGTCTATGGTGCAGAAGACAAGGCTGCAGCATGACATCACCCCCCCCCCCCAAGGGCCGGCTTCCAGACAGCCAAAAGGAGAGAGAAAAAGAAAAACTAACAAGAAACGACCCACCCAGGGCAAATGAAGGAAGGAGGCCTGGGACTGTGACAGATGACCAGGAGGAGGGGTCTCTGGTGGGCAAACTTGCCGGCGGAGCAGTAGAGTCTGCAACATCCATCACAGAGGACGACCCCGACGTGGCAGAGCTAGACTGGGGTGTCGCGATGGACGACCTCGACGAGGCAGAGCTAAACATGGCCGTCGTGGTGGGCGACCCTGACGAGGCAGAGCTAGACAGGGGCGTCGCGGTGGGCGACCCCGACGAGGCAGAGCTAGACTGGGGACTACAGGCCACAGAGGTCACAAGACTACGGGCCACAGAGGTCACAAGACTACAGGCTACAGATGTCACAGGACTACAGACGTCGGACGGGATCAGACTACAAGCCTCAGGAGACCACGGGCTACAAGCTTCAGGAGGACCCGGGCTACCAGCTGCAGAAAGCGCCTGGCTACTGGCTTCAGGAAACGCCTGGCTACAGGCTTCAACAGCCTCCGGGCTACAGGCTTCAACAGCCTCCGGGCTACAGGCTACAAGAGGCCCCGGGCTACAGGCTACAAGAGGCAACGGGCACCCCTGGGTCCCTGCGTCTCTGACAGGCAGTGGAACCTCCTGGGTCTCTGCTTCAACGGTGGATCCTCCTGGGTCCCCACGTCTCTGGCAGGCGGTAGACCCTCCTGGGTCCCTGCGACTTTGACAGGCAGTCGACCCTCCTGGGTCCCCGCGACTTTGACAGGCAGTTGACCCTCCTGGGTCCCAGCATCTCTGGCGGACGGTGGACCCGCCTTGGTGCCTGCGTCGATGGCGGGCGGTGGACCCGCCTGGGTCCACGCGTCGATGGTAGGCGGTGGACCCTCTTTGGTCCACCGCCTAGTCCTTGGCTGCAGGCTGAGCAGGAGCAGAGTCCTTGGCTGCGGGCTGAGCAGGAGCAGAGTCCTTGGCTGCGGTCTAAGCAGGAGCAGAGTCCTTGGCTGCGGTCTAAGCAGGAACGGAATCTTTGGTTGCGGTCTGAGCAGGAACGGAATCTTTGGCTGCGGTCTGAGCAAGAACTGAGTCTCTGGCTGTGGACTGAGCAGGAATTGAACCTTTGACTACAGGCTGAGCTGGAAATGGGTCTTCTACTGAAACCGGTGGTGGGGAACTGAAAATCTCAGCCTCTGGTGTAAGCGCAGACTGATAGGGAAGCAGGTCATCCATATCTCCATAAAAGAAGTCCCACAGCTGGGTCTCATGGATCTGGGGCTCTTTTGTCTGACGAGACATGGACTTCCAAGCAACGACTGAAGACTTTACCCGGGGAGCCAGCTGAGTCTCGTGGAAGTGATGACAGAGATGACGGGGAATGAGATGGCTTCTGCTCTGGCTCGCTGGGGCAGCCGCAACGCTGTCGGACCGACTCACCAGGGATGTAGAGGTGACGTCAGCTCCAGGCGGAGGGATCGCAGCAGTGCTAACCAGCTTAGCCTCAGGCTGAGCAGTGGGCGTGTTCCGACATCGACGAGCCCGGCGTCTGCGTCGAGAGGAGCCGGGCAGTGAGAGAATGGCTGCAGCTGGCGATAAGGAAGTGGGAACAGCATTGGCAGGAGCAGTAGCAGCGGCAGGAGTGAGATGAACTGAGGCGGGATCCGTTGTGGGAGCTGCAGCGGACTCGGCAGCTGCAGTGGTGGAAGCGGCAGGAGTGGAGGAGACAGCAGTGGCAAAGAACAAGGGTCTGGGAGGAAGCGCTCTGCCGAAAAGCTGAGCCAAAGCAGCCTTGTGGTTCCACTCCAGCTCCTCCATCAGCCCCGTCTCCTCGAAGAGAGGGAGGAGCTCGGCTTGACTCTTCCACAGCTTGCAAAACTGATTGACCGCGCCTACCCGCCTCCAAGGTGGACTGAGCGAGGCGAGGATCTTCAAACCGTCCCGGGACTGGGCTATGAGTTGCTCTGCAAGATCCCTCTCGCCAGCTCCTGCATGATGGCTCTGTGTGGGTGTCGGGTTCATGTGGTCGGTCCATTCTGTCAGGATTTGTTTTCTGAACCCGAACACAACCACAACAGAGTAAGTTTAACAGTTTATTAAGTTTGTGGATAGTGGAGGAAGGAACCAAGAGTCAGTACTGAGCTGAAGCAGGAGGATGGTGAAGGCAGGAACTGGCAAGCAGGACGGAACCAGAGCATGGAATGGTTCCATCCAGAAGCACAGCAGAATGGAGACTTGGAGCCAGACTTAACCAGCAGCACGACAGAATGGAGACTTGGAACCAGGCTTGACCAGCAGCATGACAGAATGGAGACCTGGCTGGAGACTTGACCAGCAGCACGACAGAATGAAGACTTAGAATCAGACTTGACCAGCAGCACGAGCAGCACGACTAGGTGAATACTTGCAAGGTCAGAGTGAGATCAGAACCAGAACCACAGCAGGCAGGCGGAGATGAAGGGACTACGGGCTGGAAGAGAACTGGATGAGGTAAGCAGCAGAAACTGTAGTTGGCAGATGGACCGACAATGAAGGACTTAATACAGAGAGCTTAAATAGTGAGGCTGACAGGTGTGCAGAATGCTGGCTGAACGATGACTGACATGTGTGGATGATTACTGAGGTGGAGAGGAGACTGGGGTGTATGCAGGGTGAAACGTGCCACTAAAATGTCTATGGTGCAGAAGACAAGGCTGCAGCATGACACCATTACTTTATTCATTTGCTGTTGAATGTTGATATAATACCAGTATCGATATGTTGTAGCTCTGCCAGCATGAAGATCTGGTCACTGTTCCACAGCCAGGATAAGAATTAAGCTCCTCTTTCTTGATCTGAGATTTGAGCAGTTGGAGTCTCCTCTCCAGCACCTTAGATTAAGCTTTCACAGGAAGGCTGAGAAGTGTTCCCTTTCATAAAGATCAACACCATCTCTTCTGTCCCAGTCTTCCATAAACACTGATATTGTGACCTTCTAACAGGTCTTAGGTTTTCCGTAAACCACCTCTAAGGTACGTTTGCCATTGATCCAGCCACCATACTTATATTTTTGATGTACAGCATTTTAAATGCAGTACTCTTCCTGTGGGACATGGTACTGCTCTCTGACAGTCCCCAACCCAAATGACATCTCTTCACTGGTATTTTCTCAGACATGACATGAGAAGGGCTCTCATGCTTTAACCTTCTGCCTTTTCACATGTACAGCACACTTTCTACATCTGCTGGGAGTAGGTTGGTGTTGTAACAGCCAGGTGTTGGCTCTTTTCTGTTCTATGACCTCCTCTGTGTTTGCGTGTCTGGCAGGTCCAGCTCTCCTTCAACACGGACACCCTCTGTTAAGACGTGAAACCATAGGAGCAGGAAGATGGTGAGAGAGACTGAACTGATCCCACTTTGTCGGACCTCTGAGGCTTATAGAGTGAGCAGAGGTGCAGAGTGATCCCTAAGCAGAACTGGGGATCGCACAGTGAACAGCGGACAGTTTCAACCCGAAGCTCTGCAGGTGACTGGGTGGGACAGTGGTGGCTGCAGGCAGAGATGCAGCAGTGGGATACAGCGTTGTTCCATCCAGTTTACCTGAGAACGTATGAGTAGCTGACATGCAGCTAGCCCTGAATTGATGTCAGGGACTGGGTGTTTGGTTCCGCAGCTTTGACTTGATGAACAGTGTAACCAGAGTGCACCCTTGCACCAAACTTGGCCTGCCCTGAAAGCATGCAGTCATGATGGGAATGTAATAGTCTATTTTTTATGCGGCGGAAGAATGGTTTATTTTAGATATTGTGACAATAGAGGATTTAGTAAAGTACATGTTGAGATGACCAGAAGGAAGCTGCTTCTTGATGTCAGTCACCCAGAGGCCACAGCCTGATTATTGTCCTGATGGTGATCCCCTTTTCTGAACTTGCCTCAATGTCGTGTTCTCTGTTAAACAGATGTTTTTCTTTCGGGTTCTAAACATATTTTTTTTGTTGACTAGAGGTTCCTTTCTGTAAAGATGACAGTGTGTATAATAAGTACAACATTTACTGCATCTGCTATGAGGTGGATGAGCTTTAGCAGGCTGAACCTGGAGAGACAAAGACTGCGCTACCATTACTGTGACACTAAAACCAACCCTCGGTCCAGAGTATTTACTAATGGAACAAAGTTAAACTTCATGTTTATTCTTTTCAAGATGATCCTATAATGTTTTTTTATGTAAATGTAAAAAAATATGTGTTTAATTATTTGTTGGCATGTGGACTTCAACAGTTTTTCTTACTAGTTTTGTTAAACCACAGTTGTGATTCCTTGTTTGGAATTGTTATTTCATTTGTTCCTTCATAACTAATTCCACTCTTGATTGTAGTTATTATTTAAATAATGGTATTTTTTTTACCTGACAAGATCATTCAACTAGAAAGCCTTTTTATTTTGAGTCTGAAAGTCTATATCAGCCAGGGGGCATTATCAGCTTGGATTAATTTTATTGTAAAATACAATGAAAATGGCCACATCTGAGTCTGGTGTACACAATTCACATCTTTCTGATCATCTGTCTCTGTAGTTGCAGCTCTGAACTTTTCCATAATAAATTATTGGGAAACAAATCAGGGATCAGTTAAGTTCCTGATTACTTTGACCATGAATGTATAAATATAACAATTATCCGTTTTCCCAATCATCAGCCTAAATACAGAAGCTGTGTGTAAGTCCTTCATCACTGCTTCCATGAAAACCAATCAGTGTAAGGTACTACATAGAAGGAGGTGTTTTGACTGAAAACAAGGAGCTGCAATTGGCCTAGTCAAAGTTCTGACCTTAATGTTGTTGAAATTTGCTGGTGAGATTCATAGAGAGATTACATTACTACAGAAAAACCTCAATAAAATGAAAGAGTGGGGGCTTCAGACGGTCGCACACCGCTTCTGCATTTTGGTTTAGTTTTTCTTAACTCATCAAAGCATTTTAACTAAAATCATCACGAGCTGAAAAGAAGCCAAAATACTTTGATTGTAAGGTCCACTGATCGGTTTAATTCATGGACCAGATGATTTTCTATTTCGTCCTAATAAGATGTTAAGATATTAATCATTAATTTCCAATTAGGACTATAAATCAGCAAATACTTATTTCTGACTAACAGGGCAGTAATTCATGTCACCAGCAGCAGATTTAAGCAAACCTTTAAAAAGATTGTTTGAAGTCTGACACTTTGAAATTGAATTGTGAAGAATCTGGTCATCTGCATTATGTGTTCCATGGCTGCACTTTAACTTGATAATGAAGCTGAGATAAGGTCGCTTACACACTGCTAGTTAATGCAGAAACCTTTTTTTTTTTTGTCGGGTTTTTGCTGTCAAGAATAATGTTCAGTCTTCTGCGATAATTTGAAAGAAATCTTTGTTCTCAGAAATGTTGCTTGTCTTTCATTTGGGGCTCTTGATTGTCATATCAGCACATTTAAACATAACTTTCCATGTAGAGACTACTCAGATGATCCTAATAAAGTATTCTGTCAGTGTAAATTCACACTGAAAGGGAAGACAGTGGATTTTCTTTAACAGCCACTTTGAAAACTGAGTCGCCAGGTTCCTTTTTGACATAACCTTCAGGTTATGTCTTTCAGCCTGTAAATATAAGAGTTATTAGGGCTTGTGAAGGTCCGACCAGTAAGGCAAAAGGACAAAGGCATATATAAAAAAGTATTTTCTATTTATTTTTCCAAAAATTGTTCACAGAAGACTTCTAACATCAAATCTCAAGAAAAAAACTGACCTACAATGAACACACAGGGGAATTTATACACAAAGGCTAGCCTACACAAACGAGGAGGGATGGGAGATGAGACAAAGACAACAATACATCAACATAAATAACTAATTCAAACCAACATATCCTAACTACAACACAACTATCAAAACACGACAACCACAGAGATTTTAGCAGTTATGTTGTTAGTAGAGAGAGAGGTAGATTCTTTAACATCATGTCCCCTGCTTCCAGCAGCTTGATGGTTTGTTCCATTTCCTGGTTTGCCTTTCAACCAGTCCTCTCCCCCAGCCAGTCCTTCAAACTCAGCAAAACAGAAATTAATGATTGCAATAAACAAAAAGGTGTTTACTAAATGTGTGCACCCATAATAGTAAAAAACCTAATGCAAAAACAACTATATTGTGTGAAGACATTTAAATAAATACTAACACTGAGGAAACGATGGAGGAACCTCCACAGGGCTTTACAAAATTTTAACTACAAAAAAACTCAGCATTCGGATCCTAACAATTGGATTGTGTAAAGAAACAGACAGACAGGAAGCAGAACAGCAAACTACAATCTATAACAGAAAAGACATCATTCAGGGGGGAAAGTAAGAACAGAACCATCATGCACAGGAGAGGTTTTCCCCCTCAGCAGAATAGCTGGCTACCCCGACTGCAAGGTGTTTATCAGAGACACAGCCTGGATGGAAACTGGTTCTGTCTTGGCTCGTTTCAACCATCAGTGCTTTGTAGCGCCGATATGAAGGTAAAAGTCTGACTGACCTGTGACCAGGATGAGTTGGCCCGACAGCCACATTAGCAGCATTTTTCCTGACCCTGGACCTGTTAAGGCCGTGACTGGATGGAAGGCCAGTCCTGATAAACCTCTCAGCAGCCCTAATTGTTTATTGCAGTGTGGACCTGTCTAGATTTGTGGATGAAGTGAACCACACAGAGATGGATGAGCACAAGACAGACTGAATGATGGCAGTGGAGAAGATCGGTAGCTCCTGAGGAAGGTTGGACTTCTTTAGTCGCTGTAGGAAGTCCAGTCTTTGGAATGGTGACAGTGTGCGAGGACCACCTTAGGTCCCAGGAGAGGGTGGTTCCTAGGAACCAGAAATGATCCACAGTTGACAGTATTGTTGAGGATAGTGTGTGTTTGCCTCCACTGCTCTAGAGTCCAGTGGCGGCATGCTTTACACCACTGCATCTGATGCTTTGCATTGCACTTAGTGATGTATGCAGGGGTGCTGTCAGAATTTTGGATCCTGTGACAATAAATTGAAATCTGGGATTTTCATTTCCATTCCTCAAGGTCCAGTGCCCTGCATATGTGTCCCTGATCCAACACACCTGAGTCAAATTATCAGGCCAATAGCAGGACTGTGGAGAACTTGACTGCATACTGAGGTCATTCAGGTATCTTGATTCAGGTGTGTTGGACCAGGGACACATCTAAAAGCTGCAGGACACCAGACCTCAAGGTCTAAATCATCCCAAAAGCTCATATATTTATATTATATTACTTATAACACCACTGACAGGAGTGAGGGAATTTCATGATTGGACTTGTTGCTCAGGTGGCGTCCCATCACAGAACCACACTGGGATTCACTGAGCTTCTTAGAGCGACCCACTCTTTCATGATGTAGAAATTCAATTCAATTTTATTTGTACAGTGCCAATTCATGAAACGTGTCATTTCAAGGCACTTTACAAAGTCAAATTCAATCTGATTATACAGATTGGTCAAAATGTTTCCTACCTAAAAGGACCTCAGCAGATTGCATCAAAGTCCCGACAAGCAATTCAATTCAGTTTTATTTATATAGCGCCAATTCATGAAACATGTCATCTCGAGGCACTTTACACAGTCAAAATCAATCAGCAGCATTCACTCCTCCTGAAGAAGCGTAGAGCCACAGGGAGAGTCGTCTGCATTGGCTTTGCAGCAATCCCTCATACCGAGCAAGCATGAAGTGACAGTGGAAAGAAAAACTCCCCTTTAACAGGAAGGAAAAACCTCCAGCAGAACCAGGCTCAGTGTGAACGGTCATCTGCCGCGAGCGACTGAGGGTTAGAAAAGACAGAGCAGAGACACAACAAGAGAGACAAAAAAAAGCACAGAAGCACACATTGATCCAGTAATCTGTTCTACATTAAATGGTTATAGCGGGTGATCTGTCTTCCCTGTCGTCTACATGACTAGGCGCTTGATTTTATACACCCGTGGAAGTGATTGGAACAGCGGATTTTCATTATTCGGATGGGTGGGACGATAGTTTTTTCTATATTATTTCATATTCATATTGTTTTCCATACTTATTCTGGAAAATGCTCAAATTAAAATTGTGATCATTCCTTAAGATATGCAAAGTTTCTACAACTCTTATTTAACAAACCCCCGCATGTACACATTCTGTACAAGTAATTTTTATTTCATTTTATTTCGTTTTTTAGCTTCATCCATTTTACATTACTTCAATTCAAGCATTCCCCACAAATTTTAAAACAATTCAAAAGTATTCAAATTAGAGGAGGTCATAATCAGTATTAAAAACACATTTCATAAAATTTCAATACTTGAGTTATATGGCAAAAAGGAACATTCACTAAAAGCTCCAACATCTAGGCAATTGATAAAAAAAAACAAAAAAAAAAAAAACATCAAAACAAAACCATCAGTCTTCATCTCCATCATCAAAGGCCACACCAGTGGCTTGCAACTTCCTGCAAAGACAGAAGACAGAAGCTGGTGAGCTCGACAACCAGCTACAATACCAGCTGGTAACAGCTTGTAAGCTGAGGAGGAACTTTACTTTTTAGTGCCTGGGTTGATCAGTGAAGCTCCAGGAAGCCTCCTTTTCACCGTCCCAGTTGAAGCGCCATTCTGCTGCTGGCGGGGTTTAAAATCTGCAGAGGAAGGATGAGCTGTGAAAGCAGTAGGACCGTCAACCTCTCACCACATCATAGCTCAGAGCAGCTGCATATTAGCTTGCATGTAGTGGCATGTGTTTGAGCTTTCTATTGTTTTGGAAAATGCATTATTGGTTAAACATCAGCAAGTTACTATGTTAGAACTATGTTACTAGTTACACTATTACATAACAGTGTCATAAAAAAGTATTCTCTTCACTTGGCTTTTTATCTATTTTGTTACATTACCACCTGTAAAATGTGTTTTAATCTTATTTTAGGTGATGGATCTGCACAATATAGTCTAGTTTGGTAAAATGAAATAGGAAAAATAACTATTAAAAACACAAAAAACGAAAATCAACATGTGCATCATGGATCCCGACCCCTTTCTATGAAGCACTTAAAAAGTTCTGGTGCAACCAATTACCTTCAAAAGCCCCATATTTAGTGAAATTAAGTCAAATGAAGTCCACCTGTGTGAGATTATTATCCTCAATCAGGCCCACCATTGTCGTGTCATCCGCGTACATGAAGATATGATTTGTACTGGATCTGGCCTGACAGTCTTGGGTCATCAGAGCGAACAGAAATGGGCTGAGGACGCAACCTTGGGGGGAGCCAGTGCTCAGGTAGATGACATTGGAAGGATTCTTTCCAACCCCCACCTGTTGTGGTCTGTTGGTGAGGAAGTCTAGCAGCCAGTTGCATGATGGGGTGTCCAGTTTGCTTACCAGAAGCAATGTGGAGCTAAAATCCACAAAGGGCATTTGGGCATAGGCGTCTCCAGGTGAAACAAGCTCAGGTGGCCAACGGAGGAGATAACATCCGCTATGGATTGGTAAGCAAACTGGAACGGGTCGAAGGAGGAGCAGAGGTTGGATGTGATGTGGTTTTTTTTTATCAGCCTTTCGAAGCTCTTCACCATGATGGCAGTCAGTGCTACTGGACAATAGTCATTCAGGCTGGCGGGGTTTTTTGACACCGGAATGCACATTGGGACGATTGCCTGGTCCAGTGAGTTGTTAAACATCCGTGAGGACATGGGCCGGCTGGTCTGCAGATCCCTGAAGTATGCAGCCCGGGATGTTATCTGGACCTGCTCCTATCCGGATGTTGATCTTTCTCAGGGTCCGTCGGACATCAGACACCTCCAATCTGAGAGCCTGATCGTCTGGGTGGGGGGTGGATTTCCTCACCTATGTATCAGTCAATGCCTCAAAATGTCCAAAGTAGTTATTGAGCTCGTTGAGAAAGGCGGTGTTGTCATCACAGTGGGGCGGGGCTGCATTATAATCTGTTATGGACTGGATACCTTTCCACATCTGCATAGTGTTTGCGGGGACCTGGAAGAAGCCCTGGACTCTTTGGCTGTGGGACCGCTTTGCAATCCTGATGGCCTGATTCAAGTTAGCTCTGGCTGACTTGAGAGCTGCATCTCCAGATTTAAATGCTGCATTCCGAGCCCTCAGCATGCGCCACACCATGCTCCATCCAGATTTCCGGTTGGCCCGTCTGATGTTTTTGAGCAGGCAGACATCCTCAGTACATTTTTGAATGTACACAGACATAGATGCAGCATACTCCTCCATGTCAGTGAGCTGGCTTATTATTGCTGCCTCCTTAAACATGGCCAAGTCAGAGCATTCAAATCAGCCCTGTAGCGCAGACATAGCTCCTTCTAGCCAGGTTCTCATCTGCCTCACCGTTGGTTTTTCTGTGATGAGCCAGGGTCCGTATACAGGGATCAGCATCACAGAGAGGTGGTCTGAGGAGCCCAGGTGGGTGTGGGGTGCAGCTTTCAATGCTTTCCTGATGTTGGTGTAGGCCAGGTCCAGAGTGGTCAGGACCCTTGTGGCAAAATCCACATTTTGAGAGAAATGTGGAAGCACTGTTTTCATGTTTGCCTGATTAAAGTCACCAGCCACAAAAAGGTAAAAAAAAACAACAGTCTGAATGCACTTTTTGCTGGTCATTGGTGACACGGAACAGCTTGCTCAGGGCCTCCTTTGTGTTAGCACTGGAGGTGATGTACACAGCAGTGACGCTATGTGCAGTAATTCCATAGGCAGGTAAAAAGATCTGCAACTTATGGTCAAGAACTCAATGTCTGGGGACTAAAACGTCTGACCATTGTGGTGTTGATGTATACGTACACAAACCTCCACCTCGGGACTCACCGCTGAGCTTACAGCCTCTGTCCGATCGGAATGTTGTTAGCCCCTCCATGCTAACGCTGTTGTCTGGGATGGATGAGTTTAGCCATGTTTCCGTCAATATTATGGCACAGCAGTCCCTCACCCCGCGCTTTGTTGTGAGTTCTACTAACCGTTGTTCAGTAATTAAAGATATAGGGCAGGGGTCTTATACTCCGGTCCTTGAGGTCCAGCCTACAACTATGCTTATACATCATGGTACGCAAAGGATTGTGGGATTCCATGCACCAATAAGGGATGTTGTAAAGAAGCTATGAGATGAAACATAAAGACTCCTTTTCCTACCTTTTTGGGGGAAGGGGGTGCATCTCATTTACTTAAGACCCCCTGACATCTGGTGCTGTAGATGGGATAGAGAAGTGCCCCCGGTCAAGGCTTACCTGCTGGGCATCGCTGGAGCTTCTTCAGTGGACTCACAGCAGGGCTCCCACCTAGGAGGAGGAAACAAACCCCAGTGACCCTCTCCTCTTTCAGCCGAGGCAGTTTGTGAAGCTGCAGGAAATATGAGTTACAAATACTCTGACACGTGGCTCTAGGAAGGGGTGAGATAGTATCGCATAATTTAGCATTAACAATAAAAAGGAAAATTTGGATGCTTGGAAAAGCCTAAATCCTGACCAAACGGCCCAGATTGTTGTTTTTGCTGTTCGAACATTTCTCATCTGGTTCAAATATGACTGAATGATCTTTTTTTACAGTATTACTGAAAGCAGTTAGTGTGTCCTGTTTAGAGTTGGACCAGCATCTAGAAGAAGTCTATTCACTAGCAGTCGTGTTAAAGGCACAAGGCAGTACTTGTGCCTGTGGGGCTCAGATGAGCCCACAAAAGGTTAGGCCCATATCAAACATCCCTGGTTAGGGATCAGAACCAGGAAAACTGGCACCAGAAAATGCTACTTTTGACCCAACATGTGTTTACACACTGGTGACCTCCCTGAATGAAATTCTGCCAAAACTTTGTGACAATCAAAAAAAAATTAAATGGGCAGTTCGGGTTTTTCCAGAAAAAAAAACAACTATGCTCCGAAGTGAAAAAACAGACGAGCTTTGGAAAGGGTTCACTGCTGAAGCAGTTCTGAACAGGATCACGGGCAGCCTGGGACCACAAAGAGCCCAAACAGAGACTTCAGACGGCCTTTTCTGGGACATTTATTCATCCCTGTGTCAGAAAACCTTGAGCTTTTAAACATGGGATAATTCCATGAAAAGTGAGGAAAGCAAATCTCTTATGACACGTCTCTGCAGCTATTTAAAGGAAACTAAACAAATGTTTCTATTGCAGTGGGTCAGTAAGGTGACGTTAAAGCACATAAATGGTAGCAGCAAATCAGACATAACTTTTTTATCAATGTCAGGAACTGAAAAAGATAAAATTGTTTGACGGGCTTTTAGGCAATCTTCTTTCCACCTGGATCCAGTTAGGGTTCTAAATACATCCTGCTACTACTTTCCCTATTCATATGCTTTACATGTCATTTCTCTGTTTATATAAAAGGTCTTTTTTGGTTTCCTGCTGCATTCCCAAAAAATACTTATATTTTGAATGCTTCTCTTCTGTTTTTACTTGGAGCCTTGCAACAAAATATAGCTCAAATGTAGAATTTAGAATGTAAGTCTAAAGGGCTTTCCCGGGGATCATACCTAGAACAGTAAAAACCTCAGCGATTCCCCTTCAGTTAGAAAAAGCACTGAAGTTCAACAGACCCTGCACTTGCTAAAAAACAAGAGGTCAAAGAGTAAAGAAGACAAGAAACGGACTGCCAAACTGTGCGAGTCTGTCGGCCATGGTGAAGAGCAGCTCCTTCAGCTCCTCCGTGGCCTGAGGGGCCTCCATCCTGGAGAGGGTCACATTCAGCTCAGATGGCCCGGAGCCCACATGAAGATCTGCGCTGGTGTTCAGCACCACAACACTTAGATCCCCACTGAGGCAGGAGGCCCTGCATGACACCCAGAGACAGAGAGAAGCGGTCTACTGATCATCAGTCCTACCGCAGTAGGTGTTGTGGTCAGCAACACCACACTGAACATCTGTGCCCGTATTCACCAAGAACCCTAGGACTAAAAGGACCTCAGACTCTTAGTGACATCATTTTAGGAAAAATGTTTAGGATTTCCCAGATTGTATTTGGGAAATATATTGATCACTGCTGCCTATTTCAGCAGTGATCCAATTTACCTTACAACACTATTCTATTCTCCTCCCAGAGTTGTGCGGACAGAGGCACTGCTTCTCTCGGTTGTCTGCACCCATTTTTTCCCCTTTGTTTTGTATCGTCGTTGTGCCAAATCCAACCGCTTTACACCAGCAGGCGATCCCAGTTAAATGCTGACAGGTGAGTGCAGATTAATATCACATAGATGAAGTAGTAAAATGACCAGTATGAAGAGTAAACATGACAGGAAAATCCAAATTAAAAATAAGGTACGTTCAAACATTTTGGTGCTGTGACAATAATTTTATTTAATTTCATCGTAAGTTTCATTATCATGACACATATTTCTTAATCCAGTCTAGTTTGTTCATTTCTCTCCTTTATTCACTAGGAGAGCGTTTATGTGTTTCTCTGTGGGGGGTGGTACTATCTACCAATCACAACTCTTAAAAAACAGTGTCACACCTAGCAACGGGGTCAGAGCTTATGGGGTGGAAGAACTGGAGGAGCGGAAGCGGAAGGAGGAAGGAATTTTGCGAGCGAGTTTAACTGGTCGATCGGAGATTGTTTGGCGAGTAATAAGTTGGAGTTAAAGGTGGTTTGGCATAATCTGGAATTGTGAGTGGGTCAAGACAATGGCTAGTTGTAGTGGGGGATGTTCGGACGATGAAAATATGGACATAGGATGGTCTATGGTGGAAAATAGAAGAGGGGGAAGAGATCAAATTAAAAGGGGATTAAATGCTGGTAAAAGATCTCTTGAGGATGAGGAAGAAAGAATTGAGACAAGAAAGAAAATAATGATGGAAGACAGTAAAGTTATATTGAAATTTAAGGCTGGACAGGATATCAGTGGAATAAGTCCGATCACTTTGTCAAATGGATTAAAGAAAGTTGTTGGAGATGTGGAACTAGCTAAAATCCTGAGGGATGGAAGCTTACTTATTATTTGTAAAAATGCTGAGCAAAAGAACAAGGCTCTAAAATTACAAATGGTGTGTAAAAAGGAAGTGTTGGAAAGAAAGGTAGTTGGGGAAGAAAGAGGAGTGAAAGGAGTAATATCAGGGATTCCGGTAGGAGAAAACTTGGAGGAGCTAAAGAAAACAATAAGAGGAGGAGAAGTTATAGGAATCAAACGATTACAGGCTTTTAGGAATGGGGAAAAATGGATAGTACATCTGTCCTTCTAGATTTCAAAGATAGAGTTCTGCCTGATAAAGTGATGATTGGGTACATGAGCTTTAATGTAAGAGCTTATATTCCACCACCTCTAAGATGTTATAAATGTCAAAGATATGGACATATTGCAAATGTTTGTAAAGGGAAACAGGTGTGGTAGATGTGGAGGTGAACATCCTTATGGTGAATGTGGAAATAATCCTGTTAAATGTTGTAATTGTGGAGGAAGTCATACTGCAGCATATGCAGGGTGCATGGTAAGGAAAGAGGCAGCTGAAATCCAAAAAGTTAAAACTGATAAGAGAATTACTTATGCTGAAGCAGTAAAAGAAGTTAAAAAGAATGATAATGATCCAAAAATAAATTATGAAAGGAAAAGAGTGGCAGATAATAATCAGTGTAATGTTACATTAGAAAAATTGATTCCTTTTATTGCATATATCATAAATTGTTCAGAGCAAGCAAAAACTAAAACTGAAAAAATAAAAATTATAGTAAAGGCAGCTATAAAGTTTTTTAATGTCAAAGATTTGTCTTGGGAGAAAATCCATGATGAACTTAGGCATGGGGAAGGATCTTTTGAAAATGAGGCTTCTCAAATCATCACATAATTTTAATATTACAATGGAATGCTCACAGTTTATTACCAAATGGTCAGGAATTTAAAGGATTCATTAATAATTTAAATACAAAACCAGATATAATATGCATTCAGGAAACATGGCTCAAGCCATCATTACAGTTTAATATTCATGGTTACTCAGTATTGCGTAAAGATAGGACAAGTGGGAATGGATGAGGATGTGCCATATTCATAAAGGAAAACATTAAATTCATTCAGCTCCAAGTAATGTCAGAATTAGATGTTATAGCGGTAGAAATTTGGACAAATGAAGGGAATATTAAAATAATGAATTTCTACAATCCTTGCAAAAAATTAGAAAAGGTAAAACTGGAAACCATATTAAGACACTGGAGAGGGAAAATGGTTTGGTGTGGGGACTTCAATGCACATAGCACTTTATGGGGAGATCAAGATGATTATAATGGAGGAATTTTAAGGGAAAGTGTCTGTCATCTCCTCCTGAGTCGCTCTTAGCCGCATCTCCTAGACCAGGGGTGGCCAACTCCGGTCCTCGAGAGCCGGTGTCCTGCAACCTTTAGATGTGTCCCTGGTCTGATACGCCTGAGTCAAATAATCAGTTAATTAGCAGGACTCTGAAGAACCTGACTGCATACTGAGGAGCTAATTGGGCTATTTGATTTAGGTGTGTGGGGCCAGGGAAACCTCTAAAAGTTTAAGGACACCCGCTCTCGAGGACCGGAGTTGGCCACCGCTGTCTTAGACTCCTAGGGAGGGATCTTTAGGCCGAGATAGGAGCTCTCTGAGAATCTTTCTGCTCGGTTAGTCTAAAGTAGTTAGGATCCACACATACAAAACGACAACAACAAAAAACATTAAAAAAAAAAATAAAGAGTTTTGTGTAGCCGCCCACCTTAACTTCAGGATGTAATCCTCTGCGGACTTGAGCGCCAGCCTGTGTCCCTGAGGGAGCAGAGGTGTTAGCCAGCAGGAGCTCATCCACTGAGAAGGGAACAAGACGGGGACGTACCAGCTGCTTCAGCGTGACCTCAGGGCAGTCTGAGCTCCAGACAGCTGCTGCATCTGTCACACTGCGAGGGAAAGAAAAACGCATCGCTATCGCTGTCCAGATTTCTGTTACAGCCTCCAAACATCTGATCAGAGCCAGGATGATCCATCCCGACGACTCACCGAATTATGACCCCTCCTCCCTTCCTGCGGATGCAGCAGACATATTTTTCCTGGCTCTTCATATCCACCACCGTGCAGAACCAACTGTCATCCCTCTCCATGACTCCTCCTGAGCTCAGCGGATCCTCCAGAGGAGAGACCTCCGGCTGCAGGTCTCTCCGGAAGTAATCATCCGGAAGTGGGATGGGATCCTTGGACGGCCTGTCTGACGGCAGCTTTGACACCGCTGCTCTGTGGTCGAACAGCGCCACAGCTCAACCTAAAATCCAAACAGCTTTTATAAGATCGTTTGTTGTCCTGCGCAGGTTTAAACCGGATAAGTTTGATGACTTTCCTCGCGCATGCGCAAACTATAAAGAGCTTTTGGCTGTTTACCGCCACCAACCGTACAGGAGGATGTGTGGGCGACTCTAGACTCGCAGCCCGTGTCACCATAAGCTGTGTCTCAATTCGGCGGCACCATAAACGGTGCCGCCGAATTGAGCGTCAATAACGTCCTTCGAAGGGCGCATTTTAAGGCCGGTGACCTCACAACGATGCGCGGAGGCTGTCCCATTTGGCAAAAATTCTGAGGATGCTTAAAATGCAGCCTTCGAATGCGTCCTCCTTTTCCCCGAATTCTGAGGAGGCACCGCTACCATCCAAGGCCCATTCATACCTCACGTAAAAGACGGATACGGATACGTGTGGAGTGTTTCATACATTCTAACCATCGATTTCGTCCGTACTTTGACACGAAAATTGGGAGCTTACGCTTACGGACGAAACGGATCAATACGGAGCAATACTACCGGAAACGGTGGGGCGCTATTGAGTTTGTAGTACAAAATGTCAACAAAATCACGAAGAAGGTTGTAATTCTGGGCTTTAAACAATGGCGGGATTCGAGGAACAACTTGCGGAGCTTGTCCGCAACTACCCACACATATGATGTTTCGTGTCCGGGGCACAGGGACAAACAAAAAGTTTACTTACGGAGCAAATACAACAAAATCACGTATTGGACCGTCGCCGTGTTTGATCAGTGACGAATCATTGGCGCTCAGCACTGCCACCTAGAGGGAATATTGGTTATTGCGCACCTCAACGGACGGAGGTATGAAGGACTCAACGGATAGAACGCACGGACAGAAATACGGACGTGCAGGCCAAACGTAGGGTATGAATGGGCCTTTAGCATAGACATAATATAAGAGTAGACGCGTCGTTGGGCGGGTTCTCCCTATGCTGCGATGCGTCAGAGTGTCCACCATCTTAAATGTGGCAAATCTGCAGTTACTCAGTCACTTAAACAGTATCAGAGGGACTTTAATCTCTGAATATACTTTGTATTCGTAGTATTTTTTTGTAATATTAGAAGTTTATTTTCGTATCCCTTTAGCTTCATTCTCCTGAATTTATTCTCCTAAAGAATAAAAATATTTAAAATAATCTAACCTGGTCGTATTACTCCAGGAGTGAAATAATTCTGCAAACTGTGATTATTCTGTAAATGTTCCCCCTTAATTCTCATAATATGATGTTTTTATCATAACATCATCACTTTTGTGTTTGTTTGTTTATTTTTACTTTATTGGCCTAGGACTTTTTTTCCTCATATTATTAATTTTACCTCTTTAATACTCACCCTCACCCTTAATACTCTGTGTTGCCCTGCGACAGACTGGCGACCTGTCCAGGGTGTACCCCGCCTCTCGCCCAGTGAACGCTGGAGATAGGCACCAGCAACCCCCGCGACCCCATGAGGGACTAAGCGGTTTGGAAAATGGATGGATGGATGGATGGATAATACTCACCCAAAAAGTCTGTTCCTAAAGGTTCACATGTGACACGGTTTTATGAAATAATGAAGACCACAATGTTTAGATTTAACAAATTGATCCTTATATTCATAACACATACACACACAAATATATATATATATATATATATATATATATATATATATATATATATATATATATATATATATATGTGTGTGTGTGTGTGTGTGTGTCTGTGTGTGTATTTATTGCAGCACAAGAATGAGGCATCTTCTCTGATCCACGTTCACAATAACAGAACTCAACTTTTTTCTGCCACATACAATATGGCGGTGACGTTGACGTTCTACGTATATATGTCTGTGGGCCATTAGTGGCCTCGCCTGGCACAAGACTTCCCGAGGTGCTTTGCTCGCTTTTTTTTTGTAGTTTTTTTTTTTTTTCAGAAAAAACTTTATTTAACAATTGTACATTACACCAGGTACCAGTATCTCAATACACCAAACAAATAGATATAAACAAAGATGCAACAATAATAGTAAAGACAACAAAAAAAATAACAATAATAATAATAATAAGGGGCAACATTATATTATACATAGATTCAAGGACAAGCCATTAAACCAGCAGATTAAATTTACTCACAAAAGAAAGAAAATTACCAGCATTTTTTGTTTTTACAAATTCTAAAGATTTGACATAAGATTTTGTTTCATTTTTCCAATGAGATATGACTGGTTTACATTTTAAGTAACGGCATTTGTGTAAATAAAATTTAACTAATAGAATTAGAATGTTAATACCCACTTTATCTTCAATTTTTGCAACTATACCAAATAATGCTACTTTTAGAGTAAAATCAGGTAATTGAATTCCTTTAGATTGGATCCACATCAGAAAATCAAGCCAAAAGGTTTGGACTACAGTGCAGTGAAAGAAAAGGTGTTCCAGACTCTCAGATTCAACCTCACAAAAAACACAATTTTCAGTGTCAAACTTAAATTTTTCTCTTAGAAATTCATTAGTAGGGTAAAATCTGTTAATATTTTTAAATTGAATTTCTTTCATTTTTGGAGGTACTGGGTATGATAGGAATTTAGTTCTTATCATCTTTTTTGTTTCTGTATCGAAATCTTTGAGAACATATTCTCTCTTTACGTGATTGGAAGATAAACAATAAGTCAAATAATACCTCAAAAATTTATTGTTACATTGAGTGCTGAAAAAATTAACGTCATCTATAAAAACTTGTTTGAGTTTTGGAGAAATATCAGAAAATATTATATCTTGTTTAACCATAGCCTGAAGAGGTAAAGGGAATGTTTTTAAGATCTGATTATATTTACTTTTAGTACAATGGATTTGATACTTTTCACAAAACTCCTGATGAAGTAACAGGTTACCACTATTGTCCATGAAATGAGAAACAGCCCATATTTCTTTTTTATACCATTCGTTCATAAATATAGATTTTCTGTTACTAAGAACGTATCTATTGTTCCAAACAGGGGTTTTATGGGGTGTAAAATTATGACTAAAGATTAATTTCCAATAGAGAAGAACCTGTTTATGAAAATCAGATAATTTAAGTGGTAATTTGTTTATCTCAAAATCACATTGTAAGAGAAATTGGATTCCACCTATTTTTTTGAACACTAAATTGGGTATATAAGACCAAACTGAAAGATTATTGTTTACTATATATTTCAGCCATTTAAGTTTTAATACAGCATTCATAATCTCAAAATCTATGGCATTTCCCCCACCTTCTTCATAAGTTCTAATCATGTCATTTTTCCTAATGTAATGAATTTTATTCTTCCAAATAAAGTTAAAGTTTAGTTTATTAATGGTTTTTATCATCTTGTTTGATATTGGAAGAGTGTAAGCAGGGTAGATAAATCTAGAAAGACTCTCCATTTTCGTTAATAAAATCCTGCCAAAAAGAGAGATGTCTCTCTGTAACCACTGATTAAGAATTAGTTTACATTTTTCAATATTTTTCCAAATGTTAACGTTATCAGAAGATATCCTGTTTCTTGTAATAACAATTCCCAAGTATTTCACCTCTTTTTTAATATTAATGTTAAACAGTGATTGTGATGGGTGGTCTTTCAAGGGAAAAAGTTCACATTTGTTTAAATTTAATTGAAGACCAGAAGCCTTAGAAAATAATTTTATACTTTGAAGAGCTAACGGGATTTGTTCTTCATTTTTTAGAAAAAGGGTTGTATCATCGGCCAGTTGACTAATTATTATTTTCTTGTCCAGTAACTCAATTCCAGAAATGCAACTGTTTTTAATTAATATTGACAGCATCTCTGCAACCATTATGAATAATAATGGTGAACTTCCACAGCCTTGACGAATTCCTCTACTAATGTTGAACCTGTTACAAGTACCATGACTTAATATTACAGAGCTGTTTATGTCATTGTAAAGCATTTTAATTAGGTTCCTAAATTTTTCCCCAAATCCAAAATGAGTTAGAGTTTTAAAGATAAATGGATGTTCAACAGAATCGAATGCCTTGTAGAAATCTAAAAACAAAATAAACCCATCATCACTAATTAAATCACTGTAATCAACTAAATCTAAAACCAGTCTGATGTTATTATGGATGGATCTTCCTTTTAAAAAGCCTGATTGGGTTTCACCAATTATATTGGAAATACCTTCTTTAAGTCTGGCTGCCATACAACTAGAAAATAGTTTATAATCAGTATTTAATAGAGTGATGGGTCTCAAGTTGTCTAAAATCCTTTTATCTTTCCTGGTTTAGGGATCAGAACAATCACTCCTTGTTTCATGGTTGGCATCAATTCTTCTTTTTTAATACATTCTAACAAGGCATTAAATAATAAATTCCTTATGTCGGTCCAAAAGAATTGGTAAAAATTAACAGTAAGGCCATCTGAACCGGGAGATTTATTTAATGTCATTTTCTTTACAGCAGTATCCAGCTCTTCAATTTTAAGGTTGGCATCGCAGATAGTTTTAAATGATGAGTCAATCTGTGGAATCAATGAGGATATGTTGTTGAAGAGATTGTCACAATCTATTTCAGAGTAATTAGCTGAATAAAGTTTGGAATAAAAGTTAAAAACTTCTTTCTCTAACACTTTAGAATCTTTACATTCATCTCCCTTTACAATAAGGCATGAGATGCAATTATTAGTCTGTCTGTTGCGTTCTAATTTAAAAAAATATGACAAATTCTTTTCTCCTGCCTCAATCCATTTTGCACGCGACCTAATAAAGGCACCTTTTGCTTTATTCAAATAAAGTTGATCTAACTTAGATTGTAATTCCATAAGTTTATTTTTTTCTTCAGGGCCAAAACTAGGTTTGATGCAACATTGATGGATTTTATTTAAAATATCACTTTCAAATTTCTTTTGTTTAGAATTGAGGTTATTGCTGAACTGAAAGCTAAATTCTCTTACTTTAAACTTCAGGAATTCCCATTTGTTGATGTCACCTACAATTGAGGCATTAGTTTCAATTTCACTTATTAATTTTCTAATTTGAACATTATAATCTTCATAATCTAATAGTTTGGAATTAAACTTCCAATAGCCCTTTTTTTGTAAATTCCTAACAGCAGGTTCCAGACTTAACTCTATAAAGCAATGGTCAGTAAGAGGAGCTTTTGAAGTTATAATTTTTGAAGTGTGATTTAAAACAGAGTCACTTCCCAACCAGTAGTCAATCCTAGATTTGCAGCATCCATTAGGCTTGAACCATGTAAAATCTTGAAGTCCTAGGTTCTTTGATCTCCAAATATCATTCAGGTTGCTAGTTACAATAAAGTCATTAATTATTCTATTATATTGCGGTCTCCTTGATCTTGAAGGCCATCTATCGAACCACTCATCAGGGGTCATGTTCCAATCACCGCCCATCAAAATATAATCTGTAGGGTAATGAGCCTTAAACTCAGATATCACCTTTGTTATGTCTTCCAACATTATTCTGTTTTGATTTTCGTTGTTATAACCGTAGATGTTACATAAGATAATAAACAGATCGTCAGTCTTCACCACAGCTGTCAGCCAGTGACCTTCACTATCAGTTCGATGTGTGATTATTTCTCCTTTAAAATTATTGAAAAGCACAGCAACTCCACTGGATCGGCTGGTGCCATGACTGAACAGGATCCTATCGCCCCACTGACTTTTCCAAAATGAAGTGTCCACATCTGAAGAATGAGTCTCTTCTTTTTTTTAGTAGTTGAAGAAGAACAAAGAAGGCGGATTTTCATCAAGACTGGAAAGCAGCAGCAGCGCTGGCAGTAGTGCTGGGTACAGCTTTAAATGTAAGTAGTTTGTTTTTATTTTTTTAACTGAACATCTATTAAAATATGTGACGGTAATTGAGCCACAGGAATTTGTAGGACCAGCTAAAGCTCAATCTTAGAGCTAGTCTGTTGATACGAGACGTTCAGCAACATTAAAAGCCTTCATAAAAATGTCAAATTTGTTGATTTTAACCTACATCTTATTGTAACTGTGCTGATAGCCGTGTCCCTTACAAATCCGATCAATTTATTCTCATACAGTTTATTACAAATGATTAGAACTGCCAAAGCGTAATGCAGCTGAAGAAATAACATCACTCCAGCTGTACTGGGCTGTCAATACAGCAAACGTTTTGTTTGAATACTCAGTAACGTATAGTTAATTTACAGTACAGTTTAATAAGGTTTAAAGTATAAGTCACTTGAAGAACAATACCGGCGTAATTATACAGAACAGTCATTTTGCCTGTTGACATAACAGAAATATGCTTTACATGTAATTTTGTTCTAGGGAGCAGGGAGAATACAGAGGAGTTGATAAAACTCCGTGGGCAAAATGACCACCTCTTTACCGGGGCCAAAAACACTGCTGTAGTCGGATGGAGGTAAGAGTTGAGACATAATTCCATATACATGTTGCATTTGTATGTAAAATTCACACAAATTCAAAGAAGTCCCGTTCAAACACCAACGTACAAATATAATCTTTTGATCACATCAAATGATGCCCAGATGTCACTTTTTTTTAATCTTATAGTTGTGATAGTAGTGATCCTTGTGTGTTTATCTCTTCTCGTTTCTCTTGTTTAGAACAATCCTGCAAAAAAACGGGCCTGGAGGGTGAAGTTGAGCCACAACAGGCCAAAAAAAAGTAGGACAACTTGAAAAAAAAATACAAAGTACGTTCAGGTTTGGCTAATGTAATGAAATACACACACACATCTATCTATCTATCTATCTATCTATCTATCTATCTATGTATATATATATATATATATATATATATATATATGAAACACTCCCTTTTTTCTAGCTTTAAAGAAACACTACAGAAAATTGCATCTGTTGACACAAATTGTTTTCCTCTACTTTAGGAATGCAAAGATCCAGGGACAGGGCAAGGGGTCAGTGGGAAGCCTACTGCTGCCACCTGGCCATGGTTTGTCCTCAGGTTCTGTGTTGCTGTTATTGTTAAATTAAATTATTAAATTGTTTATAAAAGTTATTGTTGTCTGTGTGTTCTTAAAGTCTTTTAACCTTTTACATTATCTGTTTCATCACTTTTTTACAATTTAAGTAAACTTAGAACAACTTCTCATTGACATCAATTTATTTTTAGAGAAACAAGTATTTACAATAAACTATCAAAAACATTTTAACTATTTACATTAGATTTTAAAATTAACTACTACAACTATTTACAGAAGATATAACATAAATATTACTAAAGAATATATATATATATATATATATATATATATATATATATATATATATATATATATATATATATATATATATATATATATATATATATATTATACACAATTTTGACTGAGCAGGAGTCCCTGGTGGTGCTGCTGGACTGGATGGGATGCCACACAGATGACCTTGGAGTCTTCTGACTGCGAGTGGGACATCATCTGGGGGATGGGGGATGCCTCTCTCCACTGTTCACCACATCGTCCATCAGGGTTTGCAGGGCTGACCCAATTGACCACTGCCATGTTCCTAAAAATGTTTAAGAAGACGCAGAAAATGACTTTACTACAACTGTTTTCATAACCCTTGCATGAGAAAAGCTAAAAAGTGATTATACTTGCCATCTAAATGTAATCGTGGTCGGGTAGAACCTCCTCCAGGGCAGACACCTCAGCAGACAGCTGGTCCCGCCAGGGAGCACCACTGACTGCCTCCAACACATTCTCCCCCTCCTCATCCTCTGGCATGTCATCCTGCACTTCATCGTCTGGGGCCATGATGTCACCGGCTCCCAGGCAGATGTTGTGCATTTAAGTTGATGCAGCAGTACATCGGCCTTGTCTGGATAGAGACATGAAGATTTGGAACAACAGGATTAGATGATAGCAATTTTATTTTAGCTTATATAATTCTAGGGAATGTTAACCCCTTAACGCCTGGTGTTGCTAATATGTGACCAAACAATTCTGGCCTTTACTTATTTTACTTCATCTAGATCCACTATTTAACTTTTTTTTTTTTACGTTTTTTTTATTTAGATTCATTTTTCCTGTATTCTTTTTTCATTATATAATTACAAACAAAATCAGGCAGTAAGGGGATAACAATTTAGACAAATAATGATTTATTTCTCAATATTAGTTTGGCTTCTCAACACAACATTAGTGATAGTGAAAGTAGTGATTTAAGTCAGTTATTTACAGGGTTTGTACACATTTAACTATTCAATTCAAATTACTAAAGTTACAAACATAAGCCTATATCAAGTCTTACAAATAAATATAACATTTTATATTTAAACATATTCGACAATCTGCTGACAAGCGTTTGTTTAATAACTGGTATATTATGATCATTAGCAGGCCCCTGTGGGTGAAAATAATAGCAGGTAAATGTTACCTCTCCACTGCGCTCTCCCAGCTTGAGAAAAATTCGTCGCCGGTTTTACTGCCGCCGAAGCCGTCTAAACTGACTCTCCTCCTCCAATAACAAGTAAATAAAAAAGAAAATTCAATATCCATTTTTTGCGTCGTTTATCGGCGCTGGTGCTGTTTTTCCCCGGGCTTGGGGTAGACGTGATGACGTCGTGTCACAGCCAGGAAGTGCTCCAAAGGCTAGACCGTCTCTTAAAAATTCATCCTCAATCTGGAATTTTATACCAAACTATTTATTCTCAAAACTTGGTGGCCTTAAATTTATTCTTCTTTGCAACTACAACATTGAAAAACTCCCTATAAAGTTATCTAATTTCCACAAACAAATGCTTCTTTCCTGGTCTCTAATTTACAAACACAATTTTTCGCCCCATCGATATCATATTTGGAACAATGGAAACATTCTGTACAAACATAAATCTTTGTTCTTAGAAAATTGGTTTTAACGTGGAATCATTTTAGTTCAGCAGCTTTTCAGTCCTGATGGAGTCTTAATGTCATATTCTGAACTTCTAGAAAAGTTTGGTCTCCCCATACCTCCTAAAGAATATGCACTTGTTTTTGATGCCATCCCGTCTGGTGTCATAATGCTTTTTAAATCTTCTAGAACGTCTGTTCTGACTCCACCGGATCTGGACCCTGCTAACACTAATGTTGGTCAAATCTGTTTTTCTACTATAAAACGAAAGAACAACCGTGATATACGTGCCTTATTCCAGAAGGACATTGTCTCTGCTCCAAATGCTTTTTAGTATTGGAATAACTTTGCCTCCAACCTGGACTGGGGAAAAATCTGGTGTCTTCCATCTAAATATTTGATTATTAATAAGATCAAAGAAGTATCTTTTAAGATGATCCATCGTTTTTATCCCTGTACATTTTTCCTGCAACGATACAAAAAAGACATTGACACAAACTGTTCATTCTGCCAACTCCATGAAGAAGATCTCTGTCATTTATTCTGGTCATGTAATTTCTCATATATTTTCTGGCAAGATATTTGTACATTTATTTCCCAAACAATTCTTGATGGCTTTTCTCATAACTATATAAATGTGTTGTTTAGATTCTTCTCTTATCCCACTAATAAGACTAAAAAATTTTTATATTATCAATCTAATTTTATTCGTTGCCAAATATCATATACATAAATCTAAATTTTCAAATCAGAAACCTCGTTTTGCAGCCTTTAGAGAGGAATTCAAACAATATATTAGATCTCTCGAATATTCAAAAAATAGAAAAGCCATTAAGACAATGGATTTGTGCTCTTACTTTAATATCTTTCTGAGTTAATTTTTCATTTATTTATTGGCTTTTCAATTTGTTTGTGCTTGATATGTAACACCCTGACATTACTGTCTTGTCTGTTTTATTACTCATTTGTATTGTTAATTTTGCTTGTTTGTAAACCCCTATATTATCAATAAAAAAAAAAGGCTAGACCGTCCCATTTACCAACGGTTGAGGATCCTCCGGAGCATCCTCCGATGGCTGGGTCCTCCTAAGGCTGTGTAGGCTGGGTCCTTCGAAGGACGCAGCCACCGAATAGGGGGTTTTCACTGACGTCACTGGCCAACTTCCGGTCCGCCATATTGGGTGGCACACTTCCTTATCTCTAGTTGTCGTACACGTATTATCATATCGCGAATGGATAAGTACGCCAGCACGCTAGAGCGACCAGATAAGGACGTATATCTGAGGAAATGTTCCGTGATCGACCATATGGACCCCTATGCCCTCCACGGTGCCTTGTTTAGCCGTAATCCAGATGATTGGCCAAATGTAGAGCACGGCGACATAGTGCATTACCTGAAAACCCTCTGCACAGTCTTGAGGAAATGAGAGCTTACAAGGATCTAGAGGCTCACAACCAGTTCACATCTGGTTGGGTACGAGATGTCGAAGTTATGCACATGAAGGAAATCGCCATCATACGTGGACGGGTGAGTTTTAATAAGATGGTAAAAATGTAAACAATCCGACGCAAATGCGTCGCATGCTTCTGCGGTGGCTGACGGCCGGCGGCCGGCGGTGCGCGAAGGCGCTTGGCTGCAGGGCCGATCGACGCCGCTCGCGGCTTTAATTATTTAAGCAGAACAATGACCAGTGCAAAATTAAGTTGTATTTACCATATTGGCGCCGGTAGGAGCTGCAGATCATAAAGCCAGCAAACAGTGGGAACACAGTAACTCGTTCAAAGGTAAGCTGTGCTCAGACGGGCTCTGGCACATGCTAACCGTTAGTGCTAACAACCACTCACGCATGTAATGTACTTTTAACTAGCTGCTATGTGTTTCAAAGGTTTAGAACACACTCTCATTGACATCGGGATACTGTGGAAAGTTATGTTCGGTCGACTTACAGCCGCGATCCAAGCGAGCCAACAACTCTTTGTTATCGCTGACACTTGTTCTCCGTGGTTGCGCCTCCAGGCAGGAAAGCGGTGGAAAATTAATCTGTTTCTATGTTTTTCCCATGGCGATCATGTGTTGCGCTGTTACAGCCCACAATACAGCAACGGTTTACCTTGGTTGAAATCATGTTAAGGTGAAATTAATCAAATTAAAACATGGCTGAGATGGAGTACAGTACGCGGTAGTCAAGTAGTCTGAGTAGCGGCGGCAGAGGCAGTCAACATGACGCCCAAGCCCTATTATTAATATATTCTTACATGTTTTAAATACTTAACAGTTAATTACCTGTGACAAAGTGAGCACCGCAGACTCTGGCATATTCCAGCTTAACACCGTCCAAATCGGACCTGGATATCCGTGTCAGCCATAGGTGACGGCGTTGTTCAGAGAGCTGTTTTGTTTTTTCACACTGATTCACTATTACGGCTGATCTCCACCTCCACGGGCCGTGCAACCAACCATTAAACACGTTTTCCCCATTGTTCACTTCCAATACTGCCTAAGGCGTCATACAATGCAGGTCAACGGTGCGAAACGACTGACACCCAATATGGCGGACGCGCTGAGTAGTCACGTGAGCGTGACGTCACCTGAAAACCCCCTATTGAGACACAGATTGACATATATAAAGAGTAGACCCCGCATCGACCGCTCTCGCCTATAGGCGCTGACGAGATTTAGGGGCGCCATCTTGGGGCGGTCGACAACTCAGCTCAGTGTAATGCAAGCCCAAGCTCCGCTCCAGCCCAAGCACCAGGGGCCCGTTCTTCGTACGTCGCTAACTCAGTTAGCTGGATTTGATTGTTGACGATTTGGCATGATCATGGATCGTTTGGTTCTTCGAAACTCATTCTGGACTTGCTGTCATAGCAACATGTGCGAATGCCTAAATTAGGGTGACCATATTTTCATTTGGGAAAACCAGGACACCTTGGAGCGGGGGGGGAGGGGATCTCTGTTCCCATGCATAGAGATGCCTGTGGCATGCACTCACTTAACATAGGCCTACGTAATCCTACAATAACATGATATTTACAGTTGGTTTATTAAAAATGCTTTTCAGTAAAAGTCAACAGCAATAACTCCAATAACAAATGATAATTTTATTCAAAATGTATTTATTAAAAAATGATTACAATTCCTGTAATGAATGAATAGCACAATAAAGGCCTCCCATTTGTCTCGACCCGGTCTGAAAGCGAGGAAACTCTTTTGTAAATCGTCGGTAAACATACATTTGAGCTTCGGCATGTTGTTGGCGTACTGACAGCCACGCTATCTATCTTCTGATTAACAACAGGGCTGCCCGCACTGACGCGGCTCAGGGATTACGTCACACGCAGCGCCGTGCGCAGTGCCCTAATGCCTGTCAATTTAATGGTCCAATGAAGGTAATTTAAAAAAACAGGACATTTCCTCACTTTCTAAAAAAAAACGGGGACGCCCGGGACAGGACGTGAAATACGGACATGTCCCGGGAAATACGGACGTTTGGTCACCCTACTTAAACCTGCTCGAGAGCAGGCTTATTTCATGTAAACAGAATTAGATCGCAGCTGTATAAGCGGAGGAGACAGGGAAGTCTGTCGTAGCCATGTCCATTTTTACGATAGCAACCTGCCGCGGAAGGTGCAAGAATAATTTGCAGAGATTTTTTCATTAATCGCGTATTGCGCAATAGACAGGATCCTTTAGCGCAGCGCGACAGTGTAATTGTAGAGAGAATTTTCTTGGTGGCTGTTATAAACAGACAAGCACATCATTTAACAGTGGCTTTTAAAGAGGAAAAAGTGGTATCTATTGTATCTGTAGTGTTTAATTATTATTAATCTGCCACCCCAAAGAGGGGCCTTTTTGAGGGCTTTATCATATTCAAAAACTCACCAAACTTGGCGGATGCATGAAGACTGTTTAAAAATTTTGTATTTTAAGGTTGTCACAAAAATCAAAAGAAAAATGCCTCAACGGCGCCACCTAGCAATTTTCAAAGGACCCTTTGCTATTCACTTACTTCATCGTAGAGACATGAGATTTGGTACAGTGGTAGAGCTCACCAAGACGTTCAGAATTTACAATTAATGTCATAGTGTAAATATCACAGGAAGTCGGCCATTTTAGATTGTAGGTCTGATTTTGACCCCATTTTTGACGTTTATAGCATTGGTATTTGATCGAACTCCTCCTAGAGATTTTGAGCGAGCGGCTTGAAACTCGGTCAGTCTGATCATAAGGCATGGCCAATTAAAAGTTATCAAAACGGTGAGCTTTTGAGCTTGTTGAAGGGGCGTTAGCAGGGGTCAAAGTTCACCTACTCGCCACAAAAAATAAAACTGTTATATCGCCTACACAGAAACACACAGAGGCACCAAACTTTCTGTGATTGATCATAATCGGGTCTCCTATAATATCCAATGGTCAACTGATGACATTGCTTAGGCCACGCCCCCTGACAACAGGAAGTGTCATGTTTTATTGTTAACAGTCGCTATGTTACCCCTCTGAGCTAATCAACATGAAACTGTGTCCACAGACAGAAGACATGTTGGTGTGTTGTGGATTCCAGGCCCAACAGGATTCCATGGAGCAGGGCGGCGTGGTGGCGTGGCAAAGTCACCTGAAACGCCGCTGCCATATGTCCAGACTTCCACAGGATATTGACAAATTTAATAAAAAGTAACTTAAAATTACCTTAAAAGGACAACATTTTTAAAAGTCAAAAGGCTTATTTAATGCTTTGAGAACATTTTTTCTATTCAGCTACAAATTCAACCAAAACAGGATGATGTTTTAAGCTATAAGACTATTTTTTAAGATGTCAATACATAGATTTTAAGATGGTGGGTCGCCACTGCCTCCGGTGGCCAAATGCATTCCTGCATCAACTGATCTGCACCAGATTTTTTGCGAGTCGTGGGGGAGCGCTGCTCAATGCCTTCGTGTGTATTGCCCGGTGGACAGGCGGGGAAAATGTGTGACAGCTTCTGCCGTGGCTGGCGGCCGGCGGTGCGCGAACCCCTGCGGTGGCCAATAGGCCGGAGCGGAGCACAATAAAGATTTAAAAAGAATTGTAAAATATTTTTCTGGAGCTTGACTCAAAGCAAAACAATGTTTATAATTATTTGTAAACATTTGTATACTCTATGTTTATCTTGTTTTTAAGTATTTTATATTTACAATAAAATGCATAATTTATTTTTTAGACTAGTTCCATATGAGAGGTTGCAAGAAATCTTGTAACTTTACTGAATTTGCAGCTTAAGAAGATTGGGTTTGACAGACAACACCAACTGTCCCCTCAATCCAGTGCACACAACAGACATCACGCTCTACAGTACGTCAAGAAAACTAAATAAACTAAAACAAGTTCACGAGTGCACATGAAATTAAGTTAATCCATATTTGTGTGTCAGGGTGTCTAAGCACTCTCCAGAATTTGACATTTCAGCAGAACCTGTAATAATTATAGAAAGTAACGTTATAGTTGTTCTGCCTTTTGTTAAAACAGCAAGGAATTCATGTCGTGAATACATTACATAAGATATTAATTAATTCTTAGTCAGAGGAAATCCATGCTAAAATCAGTTAGAAACGTTTTGGGTTCATATTTAATCGAGTGAGACATAACAACTTTGTTAGATCTCTATGTGAATTACGTGAGATAGTGAGTGCTCTCACCTGTTGAAGTTGAATATGTTCTACACGCTTCTGCCTTGGAAAATATTCGTCTTTTTACAAAAATAATGTTTAAAGCCAGATTTGTGAATAAAGGTTATTCAGAGAACGCAAGAAAAGGAAGCTTTGTGTGGGGAACTTTTGTCCTAGCTTTCTAGCTGCATATGGGCCCAGGACAGCACAATAGTTTTCTTGAAGTATAATTTTGGAGAAGTAGAAACAAGTATTAATTTCAAAAGGTTCAAAAGTTTACAAAATCTTAAAATGTTGGATAGTCGTTATTTCCATCTTGCTGTGAAAATTGGTGAAATATTATCATTTTTAATGCTTAGATATAAAATTGCAAGGCAATTACTAAAATTGCCTTTTGTTGAAAATGTTTTTTGGCATGCCATACTTTATATTTATAGGTAGCCTAGATGTGCATAATAAAAGAGTGGAACTAAAACCTGGTCTTGTCAGGGTTTTGTTTACCGATGAACTCAGGACGCACACACGGGACTAAAAGTTTGAGTCTTTATTGAAGGAAGTATGCTGGGTGGTGAGTGATGAAGACCGGAGGTTCAGGACTGCAGAAGGTCAGGGATGAATGTGATGGCAGGAGCTGACGGCCCGGAGTGAGAGAGAGTCACGACTATCCAGGCAGCAGGGAAAGCTTAGTACTGCTCGGCTAGCAGGCCCCGTAGCCACAACAGGTTAGCAGTTCGTTGGAGACACCAGGGCACAGAGCTGAGCTTCTCCAGGGCGGCTAGTCAGGTTAGCAGAACTTGAGAGACACCAGGGCACAGAGCTGAGCTTCTCCAGGGCGGCTAGTCAGGTTAGCAGAACTTAGGAGACACCAGAGCACAGAGCAGAGCCTTTCCAGGATGGCTAGTCCAGTTAGCAGTTCTCTGGAGACACCAGGACACAGAGCAGAACTTCTCCAGGGACAAACAGCAAAGTAAGAGTCTATAGAAAACTGGCAGGACTAAACTTAAACAAGAAAAACAAATCTTCCAAGGCAAAAACAGGGACTGGCATGGAGAGGTGTGGAATGATGACGGCCCAGTGCTGAACTGAAGGCAGAGGGAGGTTTAAATAGAGCACTTCACAGGTGGAACAAGGGTCTGGCTAATTGACTGGTAAATGATTATCAGGTGTGACTGACTGCTGAGGAGGTGAAGTGAAAATTGACAGAAAATAACTGATGACTGAAAACTAACAATAAATAAAGTCAAACCTAACCCAAAAGAGATGAAAAAATGAAAATAACAGAAAAACAAAGCCAAACCAAAACTCAACCATAACAGGTCTAAAATTATTATGGAGCTTTAACTTGCTAAGAGTAATAACGTTAGATGATTATATCTTTAAAATGAGATAACTGTCTCATAAAATGTGATAGTTTACTTGGTCTAAAGAGATGATGCAATTCAATGTTATTTATGTAGCGCCAATTCATGAAACATGTCATCTCAAGGTGCTTTACAAAGTCAAAATCAATCAGATTGTACAGATTGGGTCAGATTATACACATTGGTCAAAAAAATCCTTTATAAGGGAACCAGTTCATTGCATCAAAGTCTTGACAAGTAGCATTCTCTCCTGAAGAAGCGTAGAGCCACAGGGAGAGTTGTCTGCATTGTCCATGGCTTTGCAGCAATCCCTCATACTGTGCAAGCATGAAGCGACAGCGGGAAAAAAAACTCCCCATTAACGGGATGGAAAAACCTCTAGCAGAACCGGGCTCAGTATGAACGGTCATCTGCCTCCATCGACTGGGGGTTACAGAAGACAGAGCAGAGACACAACAAGACAGACAAAAAAGCACAAAAGCACACATTGATCCAGTAATCTGTTCTGTTAGATGGTAGTAGCGGGTGATCTGTCTTCCCTGGATGATGCCACAGCTAACAGAATGCAGTCGTCTGCATTGTCCATGGCTTTGCAGCAATCTCTCATACTGAGCAAGCATGAAGCGACAGCAGGGAAAAAAACTCCCCATTAACGGGAAGGAAAAACCTCCAGCAGAATCGGGCTCAGTATGAACGGTCATCTGCCTTGACCGACTGGGGGTTACAAAAGACAGAGAAGAGACACAACGCAGCTGTTTAGAGCATTGAGCTTGGGTCCCAGATGTTCTGAGTTCAACTCCCACAGACTGCAACTCTGGGTCCCCGAGCAAGACCCTTAACCCCTGATTGCTCCCCAGGCGCCGCACAGTGGCAGCCAACTGCTCCCCAAGGGGATGGGTTAAAGTACAGAAGTGAATTTCTCCATTGTGAGATCAGTAAAGTTCAATAAAGTTCAATTATTATTATAACTATAGAGGTAGCTCAGGGTAACATGAGCCACTCTAACTATAAGCTTTGTCAAAAAGGAAAGTTTTAAGCTTAGTCCTAAAACTAGACGGGGTGTCTGCATTACGGACCAAAACTGGGAGTTGGTTCTACAGGAGAGGAGCCTGATAACTAAAGGATCTGCCTCCCATTCTACTTTTAGTGACTCTAGGAACCACCAGCAGACCTGCAGTCTGAGAGCGAAGTGCTCTGTTAGGAACATAAGGGGTAATCAGAGCTCGGATATATGATGGAGCTTGATTATTAAGGGCTTTATGCGTTAGTTGAAGAATTTTAAATTCTATTTTTGATTTAACAGTAAGCCAGTGAAGGAAGGCTATAATTGGAGAAATATGATCCCTCTTGTTGATTTTCATCAGAACTCCTTCTGCAGCATTTTGGATCAGTTGAAGACTTTAAACTGCATTTTGTGGACTTCCTTATAGTAGTAAAGAATTACAATAGTCCAGCCTTGAAGTAACAAATGCATAGACTAGTTTTTGAGCATTGCTCCTGGACAGAATGTTTCTAATTTAGAAGGTGAAAAAAGGAAACTCTGGAAACCTTTTTATTATGGGATTTCAATGACCTGTCTTGGTCAAAAATAGCACCAAGATTTTTGACTTTATTACCAGAGGCCACATGTGGAATATTGCTAAAGTAATACTTTAGCAATATTTCCAATTGATAAAGTGTTACTGTTACAGTATTTCTTTTGGGTGTTTATCCACCAATTTAACTGTCAAACGTTCATAAAAGCTGTCTTAATGCAAGAAACAAAACCCTTAAACACATGAAATAACAATTAACTTTAAATAACCAAAAAGGTTTTGTTAACTTTTGACATAAAGCTGGATTAACAGCTAGTAAGATACCTTTGATTAAATTGGTATACTAATGTTTAAACCAGGGGTGTCATCACGAGGGCTGATCATCACCGCTTGCGGTTTTATTTATTTTTTTGTTTTTTCTCCCATTGTCCTGTGCATGGCGCTCAGAAGTGTCAGTGAGCGGTAGACCTGCTAAGTACTCTGGAGTGGACTTGCTTTCTAAGCCTAAACCTCACTTATCCACAATATTATTGATGCATTTGGTTTATAAAAAAAAATATGCAAAAACTTTAACCACATACATCGTGGGGATTTCGTCCATAATTTCTTTGATACTGAGCCTAATTCTGTGGGAGCCTGGGTGTTGCAACAAGTGATTGTGAATCCATATCCAGGCAAAGATAAATACTTTTGGGGACTGTTCGCATAGCTGCATGTTCTGACCGGCAGCCCGGGACCCTGTCCCAAGTGGCTGACCTTATAACCTTTGTTGATTTTAAGGTTGTTCTAACCTTAAGGTTCGTTCTTTTTATGCAAAATCCTTTTTTTCCCCCGGGATCCTAATGTAGAAATAATAGTTGTTGGGGAATTGTTCCTTCCCCCTGTTCAAAGACAAAAGTTACATGATAATGTTCAATGTGAAATATACATATGTTGCTGTTTTTGTTTTTACATCACCCTTCCAACTTTACTGACCAATACCCACCCTACCTCAGAAATTTGTGCAACCCATCTGTGATTTTACCCTCCTGCCTACTTCTTTATCAGTCATTGTATTGTCTGATGTCAAAGGATTATGCTTGCCCATACTTTGATTCTTAGTCGTGGGATCACTAAAGGTAATAAGTTAAGGGTCTTAACAATCCCATAAAGAAAATCCTTAATCAATTAAAAAGAGCAAAATGTCAGATAGCCTTCCTGCAAGAAACCCATGTATCAGATATAGAACACGATAAGCTCAAAAAATCCTGGGCAGAGAAAAAATATTTTACTCATCACATAAATCAGGGAGAAAAAGAGTGGTCTTCATATTGGTGCATAGACCGGTGAATTTTATACCTACTAACGTGCACAAGGATCCTGAAGGAAGATTCATCCCAGTGAATGGATGTATTGATGGCACACAAGTATCAATGATGAACATATACGCTCCCAAAAAGGATGATCCCAGCTTCATTACCACAATTTTTTCCACTGTATTACAGCTCAGCTCTGGTATTCTACTGACTGATTTGCCCTGGAGAGAGGATGTAGGCAGGGTTGTTCTCTTTCACCTCTATTGTTTGATTTGAGTATCGAACCATTGGCACAGCTTATTAGGGACGATGACAACATTAAGGGATTGACAATAAATGGAGAACAACACAAATTATCATTATATGCGGATGATGTACTTCTTTATCTCGCTAAACCTACAATAACAATCCCACTTATAAGGGACATTATTTCCACATTTGGGTATTTCTCTGGATATAAAGTTAATATAGACAAAACAACAGCTATGCATATAGGTAATACAATCTCCCAAACAGTTAAGGCCCAGAGTGGTTTCAAATGGCCCAAAGACAGAATTAAATATCTGGCCATCAGAATCCCCCCACTGTTAGAAAACCTATTTGATGTGAATTACAGAAACTTAATACAAAACATTGGTAAGGAGCTAGACAGATGGTCGACACTTCCCTTATCCATGATAGGCCTCGTCGAATGTATACGAATGAATGTACTACCTAAATTACTCTACCCATTTCAGATGCTGCCGTTAGATGCTGCCTGTATTCCTAAATCTACATTTGATAAACTTGAAAAGTTGATTACAAGGTTTATATGGCAATCAAAACGCCACAAGGGTCAGACAAAAAATACTTCAGCTGCCTAAATCACATGGGGGTCTCAAACTTCCAAACTTTAGGTTGTATTTCTGGGCTGTGCAGCTGAGACCCCTAATAGCATGGCTGCAAGATTCCGTATGTACAAGATGGCTAAATATTGAGAAAGGCACATGTAAACGGCCCTTACAGACTCTGCTTTTTTTGGATGTCCCCCTTGGGGAGATTCAGATGAGCAAGTGCACTAGGACCACATTGAAAATTTGGAGGAAAATAAAGATATCCTATGGGCTGCCTAAAGCAATTTCAGCACTAACCAACATTGGTCTTGTAAATGGTTTTATCCCCTCACAGATGGACTGAGGATTCAGAAATTGGTCTAAGCGCTGCCTTACAAACCTACACCAACTTCACAAAAATGGGGACTTTAAATCGTTTGAACAATTAACAGAATTTACACTCCCCGATACAGATTTTTTTCAGGTATTTACAGCTAAGGGACTTTGTAACAAAACACAGAGAGTGGACTAAAATCCTAGAGCCCATCCCAATTGAAGAACTTGATAAAATTACAAACAGATAGTGGGAATAAGAAAATTATCAGCCATTTTCACAAGCTATTCATAGATATCTATCCCAACAAAACTTTAGACCAAAGAAAAATGGCAAAGGGAAATGAATATAGACTAAGGTGACCAGATTTCTGAAATCAAATCTGGGGACATTTCTTGCTCGTACATAAAAATCAATACATCTCATCAAGATGAAATTAGGAAACGGGGACAGTAATGGTTTCATTTATTTTTACATATTTATTAATATTTAAACAACAAAAATCAAGTGTAAAAGCCAGGAATGTGCCTCTCCACACTTTTAGTATATCCTAAGATTAATAAAATTAATAAATAAATAGATAAATAAATAAATTAATAAATTAATAGAAAACTAGAACTGTGTCTTTGGGTTGGGGCAAAGCGATGGGGGTGGGAGTGGAGGGGTCTAAGGTGGTTAGCAGGGTTTTTCAATTTTGTGTAGCCCAAAGAGCTCTGCCACCTCCTAAGGGGAGAGTGATATGAGGAAAAGAAAAACCAGTAAATACAAACATTTAGACTGTGGCTCTCTGTGAAGACAGAGTTCCCCCACCTTTTAAAAAAGTGCAACAAATACTTATTCTGCTCATGTCTACATACCTATGAGCAATAGGTTTTCTGCATTAACATCAAAAAGAAGTAGAGGTCAAGCCCTCAGGTAAACGGTGATACATGTTTCTTACTGTCAACTAGCCACATCAGGGGCCTGTGCATCTCAAATAAGCAGATTCATTTTTTTCCATAATTGGCTATAAGCACAGCTCCACTACTTCCTGAACCTCAGCAGCTCTTTTGTTTCCTTTCTTTCTTTACTGGACAAATTGATTAATCCAGGTGTGTCTGGCTGGTTACTGAGGTCAGACACACCTGGATTAATCAGGAGCTGCTGAGCTTTAGGAAGAAGTGGAGCTGTGCATGGAGCCTGTTTGGGACAAGAAAATGGGTTGTGGTGATGTGAGGTGAAACAAAGGCACAGACTTGGAGACCCCTTGGATCAGTGTGCAGCATGAGCATGTATAAACTTACATAAAGTGTGTATAACTACATTATGTGTATGGTAGTAGTTGATGTGCCAGTATATTGTTTTTGCTTCTATAAGGTGAGTTAACTCCGGTCAGTGAGTCAGATAACATGAGATCATCTCTGGTTTCTTCATGGCCTTCTGTGTCTGAAGAGCCATCAGCCCCGGTATCCAGAGGATAAAATAAGAGGAGAAGAGGATATATTATGTTCAGAACGAACATTTTTAAGACACAAGAAAAAAATACAACTAAACTGCCTCTTCTTTCTGCCACAGCTAGGGAAGTGCAGTGAAACTCATGTTCAGTGCAGAGACTCAGAAAGAGGTTATATCCTCAGACAATTAGGCTTCTCAACTCAAACCTGAGTCACTCTGTTTTACATAGCAAACTTTGCACACTACATTACTCAATACGTTACTTTATCACTTAAATCATGTCAACGCTTTATCACTTGAACTTTAATAATAAGTAAAATTTTATCTCTTCTCATCAAGTGTTCTTTCCATCAGTGTTCCTATTTTCCTCCAGCCATTTAATCTCCTTTCTGACTTCCTATCCTCTTCCTCTCTCCTCTTGTATCAATCTTACATTATTCTAAAACAGACATTATATAATTAAAATCAGTTCCAAAAACATTAGAATGTACAACATGAAAACTTCCAATTATTATTTTTATTATTATATCATCTAATTAAATATTACAAATCTAATTACCACAATATTAGGAGCTACAAGCAAAAACAACATAATAAATGGATATTAAACAGGTGGTTATCTCTTCCTCCATCATTCTCAGATCATGTAGATCTTTTCTCATTCAGTTCTCCTGGTACTGACTCCTATTTTTTCATGAGGAGCTTTCATATATCCAAAGTGAGCAGTAGAAAAGCTAAACCTAAGACTGGAAGTCTATGCTCATAAATCAGCAAAACAACTAGTAATAACTCTACTTCTAACTACATGAAATATAAACTAAAGGTCACCAATCAGTTCTAAAACATCTTTAGAAGAACTCTTGTTGATCCCTGGACAGTTTAGCGGTTTACAAGGAGTTTTCAATTATTCTGTTACATTTTATCCAAGTGTCTTTTACTGATGTGAGCAGCAACTCGTGGTCTTGTCTTACTTTTTATTGATAATTTTTAACCTGAACAAAAACCAAACATTTATCACAGGATCAGCCCGATCCAAATACTTACCATGACATAGGGCAGCTCCCCTTGTGACAACGAATTTTCACTTCTTCTTCTTCTGTTTTAAAAGTGGTGCGCTCTTCTTCTTCTTCTCTTCTTCTTCTTCGTGTTTTAATGGCATCTGACATCCAAAAGGATCATTACCGCCATCAAGTGGTGCGCGCAGCGCACCCAGCTACCGCAACACTTATTCCCCCTCGGCAAAATCGGGGACATTTCCGGGGACAGCTTTAGCCGGGGACAGGTGGTCCAAAACGGGGACAGTCCCCGGAAATCGGGGACGTCTGGTCACCCTAATATAGACATACAGCAAGACAGGTGGGAGGAAATATGCACTGAAGCACATCAAGTTACCAACTCTAATACATGGCGAGAATTCAGATGGAAGGTAATAATACGATTCTTTAGGACACCAGCAGTCATATCTAAAATGGGAACCATACACTCATGTAAATGCTGGAGAAGTTGTGGGTCACACATTGGTAACCTTACTCATGTACTTTGGACATGCCCAGTGTTGGGGGGTAACGCGTTATAAGAAACGCGTTAGAGTACTCTAATTAGTTTTTTTTTCAGTAACGAGTAATCTAACGCGTTAGTTTTGCAAATTCAGTAATCAGTAACTCCGTTATTTTCCAAAATAAGCACTCATTACTCCGTTACTTTAAGAATGTCCCTCGATAAGGAAAGTGAAGTCCCTGCTTTTCTGCATTTAGTCAGATGCGGCTGCTTGCGTCTGTACCCTGCTCTTTGCCTCTGTGTGTGTGTGTGTGTGTGTGTGTGTGTGTGTGTGTGTGTGTGTGTGTGTGTGTGTGTGCGCGCGCGCGCGCACCTGTGTGTGTAAGCTACTTGTTGTGTTTGTACCCCGGCAAGATGGCCGAGAATACGTTTGATTCTTGGAGGTAAGCACATTATTTTGAGTTAAACAGCGAAAAGGACAAGAACATGGTTCCGGCAACACCGATGCGTCGGCGCATGAGTCGAGCTAGTAGCGCAAAACCTGTTTCGTTGCGCGTATGCGCTACGTGACCGATACAGGAACTGTTTCGAACTGACTGACGCGCCAAACTGTTTATGTTCCTTCTAAACTGCGCGCGTGTGCATTCGCGCACAGCATCTGGATTCAGCGCGCACAGCAAAGCTATGCTGCACAGTCGTTTCAGAAACAACGGCTGATCGACACTGAGTAGAAAGCTGCAACTCTGAGCAGCTCTTCCTCCCTTTGTCATTCTCAGCCAGGCCCGTATTAAGACAATGTGGTACTATTTACTAACTTACACAACTACATGTGGGCATATGAGCAGTGAGCAATATTCAAATATCTCATTTTAAAATGTTGAAATCAAAAAAAATCTTGATTTATTTATCATTTATTATTATTGTGACATCAGTGTTCACAAAACGAATAATGCATGGTCTTTCAACAATTTCAAGTAAATAATATAACAATTTATGAAAAATATTTTTTTAAAGCATGTGTCATGTGGTGCCCCCCCCCCCCCCATGGTTGGTGCCCCTGGGCACTGGCCCACTGACCCTTATGGATAATCCGGCCCTGTTCTCAGCATGTCCGTTTTGAGAACAGATGATATTAGTCAGGTAACTAAACACAGCGCCCGACCGACCATTGAACGTGAGCATGAAAAAAAATCCCGATCACTGGAACGCAAATAACGTGATTCCCCATGGCATGACAGGAAATAAGTTTGGAATTGCACATGTCCTGCGAGTAGAATTAGAAATATTTAAAGAAGGCATATGGACAATATTAAACCATAAGAAACAATGTTGTTGCTGCTGAAAACCGCAAGAGAAAATTGTTGAAAAAGTCAATGCATGCACGATATGAAAGTTATGTGATGGGGAATTAAAGCTGCTTTCACCACACTTCACTGTTCAACACAAAAGGGGGAGTATGTGTTTGTGTGTGTGTGTGTGTGGGGGGGGGGGGGGTGCATTGAAATGACATGGCAGCTAAAAATTTGTAAAAAAATAAATAAAAAAGCCAAAAATGAAAAAGTAAAGCAATAGTTACTTTTACTGGTAACTAGTTACTTTTATAGTTGAGTAACTCAGTTAGTAACTCAGTTACTTTTTGGGAAAAGTAACTAGTAACTATAACTAATTACTTTTTCAAAGTAACTTGCCCAACACTGGACATGCCCTAAACTGAGAAAAACGTGAGACGAGATATTTGAGGCACTTAGAAATGTACTTCATAAAACTTTTAACAAAGATCCTGTGATGATGCTGCTTGGTTTAATACCAAACAACATCACTGGAAGAGGATAAAATATCTTCTAAAATTATTATTGACTGCGGCTCTTAAATGTATCACAGTTAAATGGTTAAAGCCTGACCCACCAACGTACAATATGTGGATTGAAAAGGTCATGGAAATCTATCATATGGAACAAATAACTTATTGCCTGAGGCTTAAAAAAGACATATTTGTTAACAGATGGAAACCGGCCATGACCATATTGATGCAGTAAAATTATTTTTTTTTCCTTTCTTTATTTTTTATTTTTTTATAAAAAAAATTAATACATTTTATTTCTCTCACTTTTATTTATTTTTATTTATTATTATTTTCAATTCTACTTTTATTTCACTCATTTATCTTCATCTGTGCTGCCTGTTAATTTACCAACCACAGCTATGTTTGTGTCACTCCTGTTTAATCATGTAACCTGCTGTTAGGATATCAACGAGGTCAAGTGGAACGAGCTGTTGGAGGTAGAGTAGACGGATTTGGCCTTGATTGATGAACAGTCTTAGCTTACCTAGTCTAAAGTAAACTTAAAATAATGTGCGCATAAGAACCTAAAACAGGCCTAGCTCAAATAGTTGAACCCTAAATTGTAGATAACATGCCTGGACTGTGGTCTTGACTAAAAAATGCTGAATTATGAAGTATTCTTGCTGATTGATGCTAAGATGTTTCCATTGAGGTTTGTCTGGCCCTGTTCTTGGGACTGTTTTCGTTGTAATGTGCCTTTGGGACACACCAACGGGGGGGGGGGGGGGGGGGGGGGGGGGGGGGCTGCTAACGGACAACTGGACTGTTTTTTACAAAGTGCCTTTCGGGCACACCAGCAGAGATTGTGTGACCCCAGAGACTGAGCCGCACTATGGACTGCACACTGGTTGATCATCTTTGGTGATGTGCCATTTAGGCACATCATCAGGGCGTCTGTTAGGATATCAACAAGGTCAAGTGGAACAAGCTGTTTATCCCAGAACTGCATGGCACACTTAGATAGCACTGGCCCAAAAGATTGGCACATATCTATCAGATACCACCCCGGAGGTGACACAGTTTCTCTGCTGATGTCACAGTTTGCATGTGTACAGCCCTTGCATGGGTGGGTACCTAGATCCCTATATAATGTATGTGTGATGGGCAATCGGGGCTTCTTGCCGATCAAGAGCCCATCAGAGCTGGTGTGACTGTAACTGTTTCTCTGTCTTTGAAACAGATAAAATGTAACTAAAAGTATACTTGTCTGTTTAATGCGTCCTACATTCAAGGTGATAAGTAAGTGGGGGTCGCCTGAAGGGTAAAAAGAGCTGGGTCCACCAAGGGTGTTTCACCGTAGACGGAGCACGGTGAAAACAGTAACGCTGCTCTACTTGTAAGTTTAACCCGGTGCATGTACTTTTAAAGTTGCTTTAAGTACATCGTAAGTGAAGAGCAGCAGAGTAAATGTGGGCTCGTATGTGTATGTCTATGTAAGTTGCAAAAATTTAAATAAAAAAAAAGTGAAAATAGGCGCAGCCAAGGTGTTGAGGGGATCCGTTTTGGTGGCCTTACGATTGCATCTCTGCTATTTGCGGATGACGTGGTTCTATTGGCTTCATCAGGCCGTGGTCTACAACTCTCACTGGAGTGGTTTGAGTGTGAAGTGGCCGGGATGAGGATCAGTGCCTCCAAATCCGAGACCATGGTCTTAAGCCGGAAAAGTGCCTCCGCCGGGTTGGGCAGGATGTGCTGCCCCTAGTGGAAGAGTTAAAGTATCTTGGGGTCTTGTTCACGAATGAGAGGAAGATGGAGCAGGAGATCGACAAGCAGATTGGTGAGGCGTCTACTATGAAGGGGGCGCTGTACCTGTCCGTTGTGGTGAAGAGAGAGTTGAGCCAAAAGGCAAAGCTCTTGATTTACTGGTCGATCTGTTCCTACCCTCATCTATGGTCATGAGCCTTTGGGTCATGACCAAAAGAACGAGATCCCAGATACAAGCGTCCAAAATTAGTTTTCTCCGTAGTGTGTCTGGGCTCTCCCTTAGAGTGGCTGAGATCTCGCAAGAGCTGTGAGCTGTGCGTAAGTAAAATGGCGGCATACATGTAGTTCAAAATTAAATACACTCAGGTAAGTAATAACCAATAACTGAAAATTAAACAAAGTAAAGTTTAAACATTAACAATTGTCTCATTTTCACGAGGGAGCAAACTGGAAGAAGAGACCTTGACGAGCCTGGAGAGCTACCTGGTCGAGTGTTTTGACAACATCGTGATGGGGAAGAAAAAAAATCCCGCAGCCACAAACACACCTTCACTCAAACAAACTCGGTCTAGCTCTACCTGTGCTTCAACTTCCACCTTGTCTCCTGACAGGAGCTACAGCGACGTCCTGGAATCAATCGACAAAAAGCTTACCAGCCTGGACGCTCGCCTCGCCTTGTTAGAGGTGCTCCACAAAGAGTTTCAGGCTCTGAGAGAAGCGGTCGAATTTAGCCAAGCCCAGCTGGCTTCTGTTGCCGCGGAGAACGACGGGCTGAGGGGGGAAATCACGGAGCTCACTGAGGGGTTGACGCGGCTGACCGGCGAAAATAAGAAGATGAAAGAATCCATTCTGGACATACAGTCACAAAGTATGAGAGACAATCTCGTCTTTGCAGGCATCCCGGAGCGCCAAGAAGAGGACTCTGAGTTTGTTATACGTGAGTTTCTCCAGCAGAAGCTGAAAATACCGGCGGATCAGGTAAAAAACATCACCTTCCATCGCGTTTACCGGCTCGGAGGTAAGAAACCCGATAAAATCCGCCCTCGTCCGATTGTAGCCAAATTTGAGCATTATAAACAAAAAGTGTTTGTTAAAAGCTATGGCCGCGAATTGAGAGGAACGGATTTCAGTGTTAATAACCAGTTTCCTAAGGAAATCCTAGATCGTAGGCGAGTGTTATTTCCAATCAGGAAAAAATACATTAATGATGGCGTCAGAGCTAACGTTGCAGTTGACAAACTTTATATCAATGGTCAGTTGTTCAGAGATCAGAAGATCACTCCTTGGCTTTATTAGATGCACAAAGGGTGGATTTATAGCTGGATTTATAGCATTCTGGATCATGTAAAGTATTCCAATGGGAATACTTTACATGATCCAGAATGTATAAATAACACCTTCCGTGATTTCTACAAATCTTTATACACATCACAGATAAATCCATCAGACAATGTCATCAAGCAGTTTCTGGATAAAATTACACTTCCTAAACTTTTAGATAACCAAAGAACGACACTGGACTCACCGCTGACAACAGTTGAAGTTCAGGAAGCTTTAACAAGCATGCCCAATAAAAAGGCTCCAGGCCCAGATGGATTCCCTACTGAGTTTTATAAGGAGTTCTGGAGTATTCTGGCACCAACGGTTCACAGAATGTTGCAAGAAATTCAGGAAAATGGCAGATTTCCAGCTAATATCAACTCTGCAACCATCAGTCTTCTGCTTAAGCCAGGCAAAGATCCTATGTTGCCCACCAGTTATCATCCCATATCCTTAATCAACGTGGATATTAAAATAATATGTAAAGCTTTTGCAAAACGATTAGATAAAGTCACTCCTTTCATAATCCACCCGGACCAAACTGGTTTTATCAGAGGAAGGCAGTCATCCACAAACACACGCAGATTACTTAATTTAATAGATTATTCCTACAGTACAAATAATAAAACTATTATAATGTCTTTAGATGCAGAAAAAGCATTTGATAGAGTAAATTGGAATTTTTTATTTGCTACTCTGCATAAATTTGGTTTTGGCAATTTTTTTATAAATTGGTTAAAAATTTTATACAGCTCTCCTACAGCCTGTGTCAGGACAAATAATCAAACATCTTTCAGCTTTTGTCTCCAGAGGGGCACTAGGCAAGGATGCCCACTTTCCCCCTCACTTTTTGCCATTTTTATTGAACCTCTAGCAGCAACAATTAGACAAACAAAGGTTTTTTTATTTTTTATTATTCCTTTATTTAACCAGGAAAAGTCCCATTGAGATTAACAATCTCTTTTTCTTTTTCATTTTATTAAAGGTATAAAATGCATGAATATAGAGCATAAGATTAGTCTTTATGCTGATGATGTATTACTCTATCTTCAGCACTCAAACTCTTCCCTTTCTCAAGTAATTAGATTACTAGAATCCTTCTCAAAGGTTTCTGATTACTCTATAAACTGGTCTAAATCTACAGTACTGCCAATTAATTGCTCTTTCCAAAACCCCCTAGATTTACATTTGCGCTCAGGAAACATCACATATTTGGGTATCACTGTGTCATCTAAACTTGCGGATTTAGTAAAATCTAATCACATCCCACTTTTAAAAAAGATAGAAGATAACCTGGATAGATGGAAATCGCTTCCAATTTCACTCATGGGTAGGGTAGCTTCGATTAAAATGATGGTTTTACCTAGAATTAATTACTTATTTTCAATGATCCCCAATAAACCATCATCTGACTGGTTTAAATCTCTAGACTCTTCAATCTCTAAATTTCTTTGGAAAGATAAACCACCCCGTATCAGCTTAAAGACGCTACAGAAAACTAAAGACAGGTGGACTAGATCTGCCTAACTTCCATAAGTAGACTACAATATATCACTAAATGGATAATGCATAATCCTTTAGACGAGCCCTGGATAGATATAGAACAGAAAATATGCAATAATATCACGATTTCAGATTTGCCGTTTATTAGCTCAAATATAAAACGGCATACATGCTTTAAAAATATCAATATCAGCTCTACTCTGACAGCATGGTGGGAGTTTCTTAAAATGACAAAGTCATCACTTATCCCATGCAGTCGTACACCCATCTGGAACAACCCTGACATCTTACAAAATAATAATATGATAAACTTTACATACTGGAAGAATACAGGTATTGAATATCTGGAACATTTACTTGATGGAACCGAGTTCATCACTTTTGCCAAACTAAATATGCAATATGGCATTAGTAAAAATAAATTTTTGGAATATGAACAACTTAAATCTATAATTAGAAAAAAATTAAGCATATTAAAGGTGGTTTACAAATTCCAAGTAATATATCGGAGTTGCTAGATTTAAACCTCCCCAAACTACTGTCTAAATCATACAGGACACTGACTAAAATAGATGATTCAGTATCTCTTCCTATTATGAAATGGGAAGAGGATTTATCAGTTAGCTTTGAACAAAACTTCTGGGCTCAGATATGTCTAAGAACTTTCAAATTGACTAGAAACACCAACTTACAACTAATACAATACAAAATCCTTCACAGAGTACACTACACAGGACAAAGATTATTCAAGATGGGTTTGGCACAATCTAATATCTGTCCACACTGCATAGGCAATCATCCTGATAATTATATTCATGCGTTATGGTTATGCACACCAGTCCAGAGATTCTGGACACAGATATGTAAGGACTTATCAAAGTGCTTGAGTTGTAAAATTTCACCTTCCCCCTCAGTTTGCTTGCTTGGTAATTTTGAGGAAAGCCCTCTGGGGAATAAAATAGTTTACATGGTTTTCACTGCACTATGTATCGCAAAGAAAACTATCCTCATGAATTGGAAAAGTAAGCCACCATCACTTAGTGGAATGGGGGGCGGTGGGTTGCTTCCTGCAGGGCGCAGTGGCTGGGTGGAGGGGTTCCTGGGGCTCTGGGGGCACTCGAAGTGGGGCGCTTGGTGGGTCTGACTCCAGGGTCTGTTGCCCCCATCTGGGAGGAGCTTGGGAGGCCTACGGGTGGCCTACAGCGCCGCTTGCGTCGCTCTTGGGGAGCTACGCGGTGACGGACGTGGGTTACTGACCTGGTAGCTGTGCTGTCGCTGGGTGGGTCCTGGGTGGGTCTGGGGGCCTGGGGTCCCTGGGGCGCACCGCCCTCGGGCGGGGGCCCCGGCGAGGCCTCGGGGGTTCCGGTTCCGGGGGGTGTGTGTTGGATTTATTATAGTTATTCTACTTTTAATCTATATTCTAGTTATATTATGTTTCACTTATAATAACTAAATGACTATGCAATCTTATATTTTACTAATAACATTCTTGACCATTTACAATATTATATTATACTTATTACTGAAGTGTTATTTCTCCTTGCATCAGAACACAAGCATGCGAGCAGTTGCAGGTTGCACCCAATTGTATCTTGCAGCTGCCTGTGGAAGATAAAGAAGTTACTCCCATAACAATGAATGCTGTTGTTGTGTATTGGTTCCCTGCCTAATAGATTTCAACTGGTTTGTTCCCCTTCCCTCAGCAGTTGAAATCCTGTGTAACTAGGGCGTTCCAATTTTCAATAAAAAGCCTGGTGAGCGGAGACTGCTTCAGAGTGGTTTGGAGGATTGTAAACTGAGCAATCTCCGAGCCCTCTCCTTGCAAGATAAACATAACTGATTCTCTGTGTCTTCTTTGTGCAGGTTGCTGAATAAGATGTTTGGTGTTTAAACCTAACATTAAATGGTCCTTCGAGCCGGATTTCAACATACCTAACGATCCCAGCAGGTAAAGTGAGGTTCCAGCAAGTCTGTGGCCACAGCACTAAGACCCTTTCCGGGACTGGTCCCTCCTTTACGGGCTGGGATCCGAAGGTTGAAGAATTCCAGAGACACAGAGAATTGTGAGTAGAATTTCGTTAAAGAGGAATGAGTGAACATTTCAGATAAAAAACAGTTAAAGTCCGCAGGAGGACAGACTCCTCTAGTTTAAACTAACTAGTTAAATTCTGTGAAGGACGGCGGAGTCCTCTGTTTTAAAAAAAAAAAATAGGAAATCTAAACAGTTAAAGTCCGCAGGAGGACAGACTCCTCTAGTTTAAACAAACTAGTTAAATTCTGTGAAGGACGGCGGCGTCCTCTGTGTTAGATTAAAAGTAAGAGCTCAAAAGTGTGACTGTGTGTGTGTGAGGAAATACAAATACCACTAGGTATTTTATTTCATACCAAAACAGGCAAGAACAAATATGACGAGCTTTTGTGGATGCATGTAGGCAAGAAAACTCCACCTTGAAGGTTGAAGTGAGTTTTACCACAAACAGTTATTGATCGTCATCTTGTCTAAATAAACCCAGTGTTAGAACACAGCAGGTGTTGCAACCCACTGGGTCCAAACATTCACCAAAATGGGAAAGGGACAAAGTAAACAAAAACGCGAGCTGCTTGAAGAACTTACATGTAAAGATTGGAAAGTTGTTGAGAAAGAAGATAAAGCAGCAATTGTGCCCTTATGTTATTAGATAAAAAAAAAAGGTACAACTTCAATGGCAAACTATCCACTTCTGGCATAAACGAACTACAGGAAAAAATTAAATTAAAATGCAAAAACAAGGAGAAGCAAATGGCAAAAGAAGGTCTTGCCCAGACCCAAGTCTGGATAAAAACAGCAGGACCCACTCTGATCAAATTTAACATTTAGCTACATGGGTAAAATAATACAATTCAGGTTTAAGAGGTGACTTAACAAACAGAAAATAGCTAAAATTCCAGAAGGCTATCATTAATAAATCGGGAAATTTAAAGGGGAAATACAGAGCAACACTCTGGGAGTTTTTTGTTTTTTTTTTAGAACAAGGAGGTTTCGTATAAAAAAAAAAAAAGAAAGAGAGAGAGAGACGTCTCGCAGAACACTACGCGCAAGCTGTCTGTCTGTCTTGTACAACATATTGTGTCTGTGGAAATGAGATCATTTTGTTTGAGTGAGTGGGGGAGAGACTGCTTGGATCCGCGGAGATTGATGTCTGTGCGCAAATGGGTTTTTGTGTGTAAGTCTGTGTGTGTAGATTTGTGCGTATGACAGAGCTGAGAATAGCAACTGAAGCGTAAGAGAATTACGATGCATTTGATTGAAACTGGGGATAAAGGTTTTGTTTTTGTGTTATTTGGGTGCCTAATTATGGAGTACAGTTAACCAGAGCCGTGGGGAAAGTATTCAGTTACACTATTAATGCACGAAGCTTGTATTTGACAATGGATTCATGACAGCTGTAAAAATAATAGAGTAGGGTCTTTTTATATTGTAATGTTATAACTTTATTAACTTGGCAAACAGCATATGGGGAGATTATATGGGAGAAGTGGAGCTGGATGGAATATGTGTGGGGGAGACTTTTTACACTGATCTGAGGCGAACCTCGGGGGGACAGTTTGACCTAAAGCAGGACAATAGATATGATAAACAAACCTGACCATGATTTAAACATCTGAATGTGTTGGACGAAGAATTAACGGTTCCTGGTGACACCCCCAGGAACAACACATTATTAGAAACACCCATCAACCTTGCGCGTCATCTGTTACTACACCTACAGCCCCAACTTCGCTGAAAACAGCCGAGGATTGGTCACTGATAGTTGGTATGTCCCGCCTGCTGCTCAGGGCGCAGCCCTCCCCTCTAGAGGCAGACTTGCTGTCTCTGCATTTGACTAACTAAGGGACCGCTCAGGAATATGTGTTTGAGAAAGAGAGTAAATAATACATGAATAATAAAACTTATATCTGTGTTTAGGAGTTAAAAAATATTTCAGCATGAAATATTTATTTATTCACTCATTTTGTTTATACATTGTGTAAACATCAGGGCGTAATAATTTGTGATTTAGCTCATTATTGGCTATAGTTCATCATTTTATGGCACCAGAATGTTGTCATTCCAATTCTGAAAAGTACCTAAAAAGAAAAATAGTTTTTGTATAAGCATAATTTTAACTAGTGTGGTTTATTGTAAAAGTGCATATTAAAATTTCCAAATGAGCTTTTATACTTTCAGAAATATAAAAGATAGAATACGAGATTAATTGAAATTAAAATTTTAATAGTTTGAAAGCCCTAGTTTGAATATAATACACTAGACTTAAAACTGGTTGATCTAAGGAAAGCAGGAATTAGCTCACTAACAACTTCTGCTAATTGTAGGTCTAGGAATCACCAGTTAGCAGAAACAAAAGTTAAAAGTTAAAATGGAACTTAAAGCTGTTTGGTAAAAGTACAACCCGGTTGATTAGATAGATTTTATCAACCCTACGTCTAGTCATGCATCAGTTTTACAGTTATCCTCAGATGGAGTTGCTGATGTTTAAGAATTTATGAAGAATGTTACTGGTTTAAATTGTTTTACCACAGAAGTTAAACTTTGCAGAGCGACAGAAATCAACAGGAACAAAAAAGGATTTGGAAAAAATTAAAGGGCAGATCCCAAAGTATTTCTTTAATGTAAACACATTCTCTAAATTAGATAATTTGATGGCGAGCATCATGACTGTCAAGCTTTAGCCGAACAGACAGCCAAAAGCAGGGCTGATCTGAAGGACGTTCCCCTGACTGGGGGAGAAACATTGTTTGTAGATGGCTCATCCAAAAAGGATGACAAAGGCAAAACAAGAACTGGCTACTCTGTAGTGACCTCTGACACAGTACTAAAAGCTTTTTCTTTGCTACAACACTACTCTGCCCAAGCTGCAGAATTAGTGGCCTTGACTGAGGCCTGTAAACTCATGAAAGGAAAAAAAAAGTAACCATTTACACTGACAGCCTGTATGCCTTTGCAACCACACACACATTTGCCCAACATTGGAAAAATAGAGGCATGATAACATCGACTGGAAAACCAGTAACTCATGCAAATTTGTTAAAAGAACTCCTTCGAACCGTGCAGACACTTTCGTGTGCACCCTTTCTATGGACCCTGAGCCTTTAACTCATGATGTTTTAAGGGAAATGCAAAACCAGGCTCCACAACAAGAAATAAAACTGTGGCAGCGCAATGGTGCTGTACAGACAGATGGCTTGTACACCTGACCAGCAAATAAACCCATTCTGCCTAAAAATCTCTATAAATGGGCAGCAATTTTGAGCCATGGGAAGTCCCATGTCTCAACAGGAGGGATGGTGGGGTTAATAAACAAAGTATACACCACCTATGGGTTTAATTCTTATGGGGTTAATAAACAAAGTATACACCACCTATGGGTTTAATTCTTATTCAAAAAAAAAATTTTGTAGATCATTTCTGATATGTGCAAAAAACAATGCTCAGGGGAACCTGAGACCAAAAAGAGGTCAGTTTCCAAAACCTGATTATCCGTTTCAACATCTACACATGGACTTTATTGAATTAAGTCCTAGTGAAAGAAAAATATTGTCTGGTAATAGTTGATTCATTTTCCAAATGGATAGAACTATTTCCCACAAAACATCCAGATGCGTTAACAGTGGCAAAAGCTTTATGTAAAGACATTATCCCTTGTTATGGGATACCAGAAAAAATCTACAGTGATAATGGATCACAGGGTTAGTTGAGAGAACTAACGGAACAATAAAGAACAGACTAAGAAAGTGCATGGAAGAAACAGGAAGGCCGTGGACTCTGTGCCTAGACCTTGTTAAACTGCACATAAACATTACTAGCACAAATGGCCTGACACCCTATGAAATGGTGTTTGGTAAACCATATAGACTGCCCTATTTTGAGAACAAATGGGAAACTGACGATGAAAGCACTCTAGCAGACTATATGAGAAAAATGCTGGAAAAACAGAAACAAGTGACAGAACAAACTGACAGTGTTACAACTTCTGTGTCTCCACAAGAAAACCAGTTAGTTGAACCAGGGGACTGGGTTCTGATAAAAAGCATAAAGAAGAAACATTGGCATGCACCTAAGTGGGAAGGACCTTTCCAGGTTTTGCTGACCACTGGAACTGCTGTAAAGATTGCAGAGCGGAGCACGTGGATTCACTTAACACATTGCAAAAGAATCATTAAATCATAAAGTCACAATTTCCATTATATCATTCAATTTGACTGTATTAGTCTGCCTCCTAGTGATTGCTTTGTGGTATCTGTTGTAGTATTGTAATTCTTCAACGACCCTCAGAGTAAGTCCGTTGTACAAAGGGGGTTGTATTTCTAGTATACAATCGTCTCAAATCGGTGAAGATTGTCCACACCTCTGCCGAGGGGTCTTTAGGAAGGATTTCAATCTGCAAACAGAATGCTAACTGAAAAAGGGAAAAGACTTGTGTGGTTGGGGATAGCCATCCTAACCGTGGCAGCAGTAGTTATATGGCTATGGGAAGCTCAAATTCCTTATGGAACTAAAAAAGCCAGAGAACCAAGAAGAGTGGGCTACTACAATCCTAAACCTTCCCAAATTATGAAACTATTACAAAATCCATGTAAAGCGTCGAAAGATGACAAAAGAACTGAAGAGCTATATTTTTGTTATCAGAATAATAAGATCCGGACTGTGATTAGTTTTAATAAAGACCAATTCAAGATAGGAGGTTACAAAGCTTCTGATTGGAAAGGTTACAAATGGTATTTAGATGGCACAGGAATGAAACAGACAGGGCACAATTGGGAAAATGTGTTTGAGACAACAGATCATACGTGGAGACAAAACACATATGGTACGAGTAACATTGCCAGACAGTGGAAAGGAAAGGTGAAACTAACTGATGCCAGTAATACTATTTTCCTGACGATAAATACCACCCATAAACCTTTTGGAAAACCAGCCAGTTTCAGAAAATTTAAAGATCCTCCCTGTCATGGTTTAGCCCTGTGTATTTGGCGCCCTCACCAGACAGATCCGTGCATTACCTTGTTTTTCTGCCCAAACCTGACAACAATAATGATGCCTGAAGTTACTTTAGGACAAAAAACTGTCTCTCCAATAACTCCACACATATATGTAGATCCTACTGCAGATGATTGGTTCAAAATTACCACAGGAATGTCCGGAAAAAAAACAATAATTGGCTTTTAATGGTGGAACAAGCTGCTCATACTGTATCCACAGGTTGTTTAGTTTGTATGGGTCCCAGACCCTTGCTACAGGTTGTACCAGCAACAATGACTCCCGAATGTCTGACTGAAATAATGAATAACACAGTGCCTTCTGGAAACTGTACATTCTGGGACACTATTTACCCTCTAACTACTGAAGATAAAGGAAAACCGCTGTTTTCAAAACATGTGGCTCCAGGTAACTTCACATGTGTAAATAGAACTGGATCAGGCAAAAAATTAGGAAAGTTAAATGAGACCCAGTGTACAGAAATACTTTCAGTAAACATAACTTTCAAACCTGTAGCACGTAGTGACATCTGGTGGTGGTGTGGTGATAATAGATTGTTTGACAAACTCCCTTATAACACCATTGGCCTTTGTGCATCTGTGACATTGATTTTGCCAGTTTCTATAACTCCACTTACAGTACGGGAATTGTTGACCGCGGTGAAAAGTGTTTTTCCACACACTTGGCAAAAAAAGAAACAAGAGAGCAGTACAAGGTTGGAGTGAGGACGATCCAACTTATATTGATAGCATAGGAGTTCCCCGCGGAGTTCCAGATGAGTACAAAATCGTAAATCAGATTGCAGCAGGATTTGAATCTGTTATTTGTTGGTGGTGCACTATAAATAAAAACGTAGACAGAATCAACTACATCCATTATAACGTTCAGAGATTAGGTAATAAAACAGAACAAGGTTTTGCAGCCATCCATGAACAACTGTCAGCTACCTCTATAATGGCTTTCCAGAACAGAATTGCTGTTGATATGCTCCTAGCAGAAAAAGGAGGTGTCTGTGCCATCTTTGGAGAACAGTGTTGTACCTTTATTCCAAATAACACTGCGGCAGATGGCAGCTTGACAAAGGCCCTAGAAGGCCTCCGTTCCTTAAACAGCAAAATGAAAGACCATTCTGGAGTTGATACATCTATGTGGGATGGCTTTGGAGAAGTGTTTGGAAAATACAAACAGCTAATGGTATCAATTTTAATGTCTATTGCTGTGTTTGCAGCTATTCTGACCTTATGTGGATGTTGTTGTATTCCGTGTATAAGAACATTGTGCACTAGAGTGATAACAACAGCCATACAGCCCGTAAAAGAGGAAATGTATGCGCTGCTTGCAACTGAAAAATCACCAGCTGATTCTGAAAATGAAGACGAAGAGACATCTCTTAATTTTCCAGACCTGTATCCTGATCCCGACGACTGTGACGACCTCTGGGTGTAACCTTTAAGTTGTGAATGAATTTATGGTTGAAAATCTGACAAGAAGAGACCAATAAAGGATGAAACATAGCTTAAAGTGAATAAACAGGAGGGTAATGTTGGATTTATTATAGTTATTCTACTTTTAATCTATATTCTAGTTATATTATGTTTCACTTATAATAACTAAATGACTATGCAATCTTATATTTTACTAATAACATTCTTGACCATTTACAATATTATATTATACTTATTACTGAAGTGTTATTTCTCCTTGCATCAGAACACAAGCATGCGAGCAGTTGCAGGTTGCACCCAATTGTATCTTGCAGCTGCCTGTGGAAGATAAAGAAGTTACTCCCATAACAATGAATGCTGTTGTTGTGTATTGGTTCCCTGCCTAATAGATTTCAACTGGTTTGTTCCCCTTCCCTCAGCAGTTGAAATCCTGTGTAACTAGGGCGTTCCAATTTTCAATAAAAAGCCTGGTGAGCGGAGACTGCTTCAGAGTGGTTTGGAGGATTGTAAACTGAGCAATCTCCGAGCCCTCTCCTTGCAAGATAAACATAACTGATTCTCTGTGTCTTCTTTGTGCAGGTTGCTGAATAAGATGTTTGGTGTTTAAACCTAACAGTGTGCCGCTTGGGGTCTGGGCCGGCGTGCGCCCGGGTGTCTGCCCCTGCACGGGGCCTCTGGTGCGCTAGGGGGCCTCAGGGCCTATTGAGCTGGTAGGGGGCATGGTCATTAACATCTCAGGGCAGATGCTCTTCCCTTTCTTTGGGTTGGCACTCTGCTAGTGGGGGGAGGGGAGAGAGGGGGAGTGGTGACTTACCCAGCCTGGATGTCTACTGTCGAATGTATGGTGAGATGTTTGAATGTTAGTGTTGGGGAGGGGTTAAGTCTACGGGGGGGGGATGGACGTTCTGGTGGGCTTGTGTCCGGCCCACTGTCCCGGTCCTGGTCCATGTAGTCTCCCGGTGCGGGTTTCGCCGGGGGGGTGGGGCTTGGGATGGCCAGGGTCCCCCATCTTATTAATTTATTTGTTTATTTTTATATATATATATATATTATTATTATTATTATTATTATTATTAATTTTTTTTGGGGGGGGGGGGGGTTAAAGCCAGTAGGCTTGGTGGGTGGGCTGGGGGAGGTGGAGGTGTTGGTCCTGGTGGGTGGTTGGCTGGCGGGCCCCGCGGCCTCTCCCCGGCCCCCGGGCTATGGTGGTGCCGCTGGAGGGGCCCCTTTCTCCGGGTGGGGCTTTCGGGGAGCGGGGTGCCTATTGGAGTCAGTAGGGGAGCTGGCTCCCTGGGTTTGCTCCCCAGTCCTTTGCTCCCCATCCCCGGACTCCTCCCTCTGCCTGCTCCATCACGCCGCCACACATGTAGGTCCTTGGGGGAGGGGGCGTTACTGGAGGTTGTCACTTTCTGGTGACGTCCCTCTCCCCAATTTTATCATGTATTTTAGACACTTTCACTTCAAACATTTTCACAACGCACATTCATGTAGGCCACGATATGGGGGGGGGGGACATCTGGGGGGGCGGCTTATGTTGTGTGAGCCTTTCTTCGGACGGCTCCCTTCACCCTCTCTCGCATTTAGACATTGAGGGTTCTGGGTAGTTGCTTGGAGGGGGGCGCTGGCACCAGCTTCCTTCCTGAGGGGGGGCGGGCTGTGCCGTGCACCCCCTTCGGTGCTCCCAATTTTAAACACACCTGAGATCAACATGCAACAACACAACATCTGAGCGGGCGTACACCCCCGATCTCCGATCGCGGCACAGAGTCTGGGGCCTGGAGGAGGTGCGGGCCACTGGGTTGGGCTCTTGGCGGGGGGGCTGCTGCGGGTAGCCAGCGGCTTGCCGGGTCTGGGGCTGACACCTCTGCTCTCCCCAGGAAGGGATGGGGGGCAGGGGTGGCTAGGGTAAGGTCGGGGTGGGAGGGGGTTTATTAGGTATATAGTGGGTGAGGGGGGGGTTCTGGTCGGGTGGCCCGTACGGGTCGTGTTGGCCCCCCCTCTTTGGGGGCCCTGATCCGGGGGGCGTCTGGTCCGGGGGCGGGGCCAGGGGTCGGGCACAGGCAGTCGTATAGTTGAATTGTGGTGACCACCCCACCTGGGATTTTTGGATGTGAATGTTATGTGGGAATGTGTGTACAGTGTCCTTTTTTTGTGTCGTGAGTGGGGCACTAGGGAGGGATGGTGTGAATGAGATTTTTTATTTTTATTTTTTTTCCAGGTTCGGGTTCGGTCCGCTCCCTCTTCCAAGAACATCTCAAGTCTCCGATAGGTGCGGAGCCCATCCCCCCACGTCCTGCCCTCCTCCGCTGCGTTGGCGGGCGCCTTGGCCCTCTGGCGCATTGACGGTCCTTGAGTTTAGGGCGAGTTCCCGGGTGGGCGCCGGCCCATTCCCGGGGGCGGCTTCCCGGGGCCTGGCCCCCCGGGGGGCGGCCGGGGCCCCTGCCGCGGGGGCGGGGCGACCCTGGGGCCTCTGGCCCCCAGGGCTAATGGTCAGGACCACTTCAGCGCGGCTGGCTGCCGGCGAAGCCCACGGGCTCGTCCCCGCGGCTCTTGGGGGTGTCGGCATTGCGGTGGCTGGGGGATTTCCCCGGGGTCGTCTCTCCTCTTTCCTTGGGGGGGGGGGGGGGGGGGGGTTGCAGATTTCCTGTGATGGCCCCTCTCGGGCGCACTGCTTTGGGGGCCCCTTTGGGAGTCCGGGGTTATGGGTCCCCTGACCCCTGCCTCTGTGCTCGGGGAAGGTGGGTCTTTGGTTCTCCACAACCACTATCGAGCTATTTCCTTCTGTATAATTTTCACCTAAACTAGTGCACTCTCACAAACTCCCACAGGTGCTGGGTCCCAGGTATTAAATGTTCACTTATATACAGAAAGCCTATAATTTATTTATTTATTTTCTTTCACTTTCTTTTTTAAGGTATCACATTACACATGTCAGCTTAAATAATAATACATATGATTTAGCAATGGTATAAAGGTGTTACTCGATTGTATCTGTTCCTTTATGTCTGTTGGTTGTGCTGTTCTTTTTGCGTCTCTTTCCAGGTGATGGAGCAGACAGAGGACGTTTTATCATTCTCTTCCTTTTATCTCTTCTTTCTTTCACCTCTTCTCTTTCTTTTTTTCTCTTCTTGTTCTTCCTTTACTCTCCCACTTAAAAGAAAAAGAAAAAAAAAAGATATAGAGATAGGGTGAGGAGCTCAGTCATCCGGGGAGGACTCAGAGTAGAGCCGCTGCTTCTCCATGTCGAGAGGAGCCAGTTGAGGTGGCTCGGGCATCAGGTTAGGATGCCTCCCTGGTGAGGTGTTCCAGGCACATCCCACCGGGAGGAGACCCAGAGGGATACACAGGACACGCTGGAGGGACTATGTCTCTCTGCTGGCCTGGGAACGCCTTGGGATTCCCTCGGAGGAGCTGGCCTAAGTGGCTGGGGAGAGGGATGTCTGGGCCTCCCTACTGAAGCTGCTACCCCCACGACCCGACCCCGGATAAGCGGAAAAGGATGTTTGCACCTCCCACTTGGTGAAGAAGGCCAAACAAAGGGTCTTTGTGCCTTGCTGTGTGCTGTAATGTCTATCAGACTGACCCTGCATCTGTGCTATACATTTTATGGAAAAAAAACATTACCATGGACCTGCAAGGGGAGCCTGGTGTGTGTGTGCACAGCAACAGGTGGCATAACTCAGGCTCAAGTTAGCAGTAAAACCTGAATGCAGACCCAGAATGGACTGATTGTAAGTTACGGCTAATCATAAAAACTATTTAAAAATGTCATGAGTTACATAATGACAATAAAAACTTTTCATTCTTATATTCACCCAGCTAGAAATGAGGTGGAAGTTTACTCTAATAAGCATCAGCAGGGTCCTCTGAGGAACAGAGTAGAGGGACTTTCACCTGATATACAGGTAGATCTAAAAGCCCTGGCTATGACAGAAAACCAAAGGAACCCTCTGTGTGAACTTCTCGCTTTACATCAAGATGTAAAACTGATAAGGTGCTTGGTTTGCTGAAAATCACAGCATTTATTCCTGGAGTAGCTAAAAACATTAAAAAGGTCATTTAGATCGACATATTACTTTTCATTCCTGCAGCCGGTCAAATTCTCTGTTGAAAGAAAAAGGTTTTGCGCAATAAACTGTGAAAATATAACACATCTACACAATAAGTTCATAAGTGAGCCTCCCTCTTCTCTACCACGTTTCCTGTGCTGATTCTGAACAATAAGCTTTGGGTTGTTTGTAGGTGCAGTAATAAAAATAAACCACAGCAATTGATCACAAATGCAAAGAACTATCACAGATTAATTAATTCCCTTCACACAATATGTGTAATATTTTAAACAAATATGGCTTTATTGAAAATAAAATACAGATACCATTTTATTTATGCAGCATTAGTAACTGAAATATTAATACTGATAAGACAAAAGATGTTCCATTTTAAAAAGGTTTTCTGTGGTCTGTTTGAACTTAGTTTGAGCTTGTTTCACATTTGTTGAATCATTAAAAGCAGTTAGCTAGCAGGCTATAGTTAGATAGCCTGGGATCAGTAAATTCAATTAAATCCTTCCTATCTATATTGCTATTATTTACCATGTCAAGTTTCATTGGACCCAGATGATTCCACAAATGAGCCTCCCTCCACCGCCTTTTCCTTCTCAATGCTCCAAGTGGGGAACATTCTGTGGAAGACCAAAGTGATGAAGGCTGCAGGGCCAGATGGCATCAGCTCCAGGCTCCTGAGGGGCTGTATGGATGATCTTTAACATCAGCCTGAAGCAGAGGAAAGTACAACTGGGGAAAGCCTCCTGTGTGGTACCAGTGCCTAAGACCACACATCCAAAGACCTCAACAGCTACAGGCGATGGCATCACACCTGATGAAAACCCTCAAGAGGCTAATCCTCAACCATGGTGTGGTCTTCACTGGATCCACTGCAGTTTGCCTTCCAGCCTGCCATCGGGGTGAATGATGGCATCAACTACCTGTTGCATAGAGTTCTGGCCCGTCTGGGGAATCCTGGGAGCACCGTGAGGATTATGTTGATTTCTCCAGTGTGTTCAACTCCTTTACAACATGGACATGGAGCTGTGCTTCTGACAGACTGATCTGTAGCACAGGAAGGAATTGTGCTGGCACTGTTTCTGTTCACCCTCTATACTGCAGACTTCTCCATCAGCTCAACAGGTTGCCACCTTCATAAGTTCTCTCATCACAGAGGAGGACGAGTCCGAGTAGACAGTGAAGCCAGCAGAAGCATTTCATGCTAAATGCAGGTAGGACAAAGGAAGTGGTGATTGACTTTCACAGGTTCAGACCCACCTCACTGACACAGCTGAACATCAAGGGGACTGATGTGGAGATAGTGGACTCTTATAAGTGCCTGGGTGTTCACCTGAACAATAAACTGGACTGGAGTCATAATATTGATGCTCTTTACAGGAATCAGAGCAGACTATCTGCTTAGGAGGCTGATGTCTTTTGGACTGCAGGGGGCGCTCCTTTTAACGCATCATAGAAGGTTGATGCCATCTTTTATTGTCTGTTGGAGCAGCAGCTTATCTGAAGCTGAGAGAAAGTGACTGAATGAACTAATTAAGAGGACCGGCTCTGTCCTGGGACCCAGTGCAGTTGGCAGTTTTTTCATTGCTAAGAATTGTGCTTTGCCACTGTCACGCCCCAATTTACCCATTGTGATACAATAATGGAATTTGTAATCTAATCTTAATAGTGGCAGCATGAAGTAGGTGAGTAGATTTTTCCTGATCATTTCTACAAGAAGTCACAGTTTCTAATATTTATTAGTAAGCAGGAAGATAAAATAGTATCTAACAAAATCTAAAATGTTATATTAATTTCACACACTCTGTGACAACCAAAATAATCCTACAGCAGGCTGGGCAGAATATTAAACCCTCTGCCTGTAATAAGAATATTGAAGATAAACCAAGAAACTCATGAATTGGTCAAAGCTTTTGAGCAAGTGTAAAAAAAACTTTTATTGAACTTGTCAAAACTATGTACCTTAAATCTAGGTTCATATGATGGATGCAAGATCCACTTCAGGCACTTATTGCTTCATTTGAGATTTACCTGTTCTAATGGAAAGTTTTACCCTTTATGTCGCTGAAAGAATGAATGAAAACACCCTTTTAATATTAAGTACTTCTCAAACTGGGATTAGGAAGATCTTCATGCGGCCAAGTTGCAAAATCCTTTTCATTCAGACAGGGGCATCGCTGACAGGACAGATATGCAGAATCAGGGTGGTCGACTTATATAGGACAGGATCACTAGCTCTCTCTGAGCCTCATGTAGCAGTCCGACCGCGAATGCAGCAGGGACAGCAGTGCAGTGATTCATGGATGAAGAGATCACACTCAATACAGAACACGCTGTGGCACGAAGAACAGGTGAATACCTGGATGGCAGCAGATGGAGAGAGAAGGGAGAAACGCTTCAGATATTAAGGAATTCATCACATGAGCAGGAAAAATTATTGGTCCAACAGTTCCTGACAGTGGCCAACATAACAGACCTTCAATTTGAGAGCAAACCCTTCTCTAGTTCCACACACATCAGTTAATTCTGTGTTCTTTAGAAACATAATTTCTGTAACAACTGCCTGTATGTTCTAAACTCCATCGACTGGAAAGCAGGCCTGTTTCAATAGAACAGTTTTTTGGCCTGGAGAAAACACTCATTCTAAAGATGACACATTAAAAAGGAAGACCAGTGTCAGCAGGAACTCAGCAGGTGGCTGGGGGTATTTAACACTTCTCCTAACACATACTACCTAATTTGATGTTCATGAAAATATTCTACAAAGCTAACAGCCTGACTTACAGGAGGATTTCTAGGAAGAATGGAGCTAGCACTCTTCTTCCTGGAAAACCTAAAAAACAAGCTTTCAGGTATTTCTTACATTTTTATCCTGCAGCTGCCTTTGACAGGCTTGACAGAAGCTGAAAGAAAAAGAAGACACTTGATGCAACACAGAAGTGATTTATGCAGCAGTAATAAATTGAGGAAATCTATGTGTTACCTATTCTCCTTATAATCCTCAGCTGTACTGTCAATAAATGGATGGAGGGGAAACAGGTGATGGAAGGATCTGGCCAGGTGTGGAGCAGACACCAGTGTCAAACCTAGAGACATAGAAAAATGAGCGGCAGCAGTTGCCTGAAACATTCAATTCAATTTTATTTATATAGTGCCAATTCATGACACATGTCATCTCAAGGCACTTTACAAAGTCAAATTCAATCATATACAGATTGGTCAAAAATTTCCTATATAAGGGAACCAGTTGATTGCTTCAAAGTCCCGACAAGCAGCATTCACTTCCACACAGTGAATGCCTGTATTACACATACCACAGACTTTACACTCCACAGGAAGCTCAGTGTACTTTGCGTGGCACTGCGGACAGAAGTATCCACCCAGAGTCAGAGCTGGAGTACTGACGCTGTCCAGGTGACTGGGGAAAACACAGAGGGAACTCAGTGTGGTAAACAGCTGTTCCTATGGCGGAGTTTCATGATTTTTGTACTTACGACATGCTGAATGAAGGCTTGACATCCTGATCCCTCATACAGGCCACGGTGTGCTGAGGAAAACCTGAGCAAAAGTAGGCTCCAGTTAACATTTACGAATGATCTGAAGCACAGAGGGTGCGCATGAGGAGTGTTGCGTCATTTAGCTCGAAGGAGGGGCGCAGCGTGTGCGTAGTGTGCATTGAGCTAATAACAGCTAGTGCGTCAGCTTATTTACACCGGGATGTTTTCTCCCAGGCGGGAATTTTAATGTTGCTCTCATAATATGGGGTGGAGCCAGATTGAAGTCCACTGTCATCTCTACAGTCTTTAGTAGATTTAGCTCCAGGCGGTTCTCAGTGCACCAGTGGACCAGCCAATCCACCTACTCTCAATATAGACTCATCATCGGCCAGGATAGAGTGCTAAGACGCCAATATTCATCTTTTCAACACTGATTTAATAATTAGAACCTAATTAATTTCAAACAATTGCTTTTGACGTTTTCCAGTCTGGCTTCCGTGCTCACCACAATACAGAGACCGCCCTTATCAAGGTGTTTAATGACATCCATATAAATACAGACTGTGGAAGAACCACCGTGCTGGTTCTATTGGACCTCAGTGCAGCATTCGATACTGTCGATCACTCCATCCTGTTAGAACGCCTGGAGAACTGGGTCGGCCTCTCTGGTAGAGCTCTCCACTGGTTTAAATCCTACTTAAAGGACAGGAAATTCTTTGTATCAGTAGGTAACTTTACATCAGAGATTACAAAAATCACATGTAGGGTTCCCCAAGGGTCCATTCTGGGTCTCCTCCTTTTCAATATCTACATGCTCCCTCTTGCTCAGATAATAAAAAACAACAACATCAGCTACCATAACTATGCTGACGACACACACTTTTACATCACCATGTCACCAGGTGACTATGAACCAGTTCAGGCACTAAGTAAATGTTTAGAAGAAATCAATACGTGGATGTGCCAAAATTTTCTTCAGTTGAATAAAAACAAAACAGAAGTAATAATATTTGGACCAATAGAGGACAGATCAAAGGTTAGCACACAGCTTCAGTCGCTTCAGCTAAAAACCACTGATCAGGCCCGAAATCTGGGAATGGTGATGGACTCAGACCTGAACCTCCAAAGGCATCTAAAGACAGTTACAAGGTCAGCTTTCTATCACCTGAAGAATATTTCCAGGATTAAAGGACTAATGTCTCAGAAGGATCTGGAAAAACTATTCCATGCGTTTATTTTTAGTCGAATTAATTACTGCAACAGTGTTTTCACAGGTCTGCCTAAAAAGTGGATCAGACAGCTGCAGCTGATCCAGAACGCTGCTGCCCGTGTCCTCACTAAGACTAAGAAAGTGGAGCACATAACCCCAGTTCTAAAGTCCTTACACTGGCTCCCTGTATCTCAGAGAATAGACTTTAAAATCCTTCTGAAATCTCTTAATGGCCTAGCACCTAAGTACATCACAGACTTGTTATCAGTGTATCAACCCTCCAGACCATTAAGGTCTTCTGGCTCCAGCCTGCTCTGCAGACCCAGAACCAGAACCAAACACGGAGAAGCAGCATTTAGTTTCTATGCTCCACTTATCTGGAACAAACTTCCAGAAAACTGTAAAGGTGCGGAAAGCCTGAGTTCCTTTAAATCAAGATTAAAAACACATTTGTTTAGGATTGCCTTCAACTGTTCTAGTTAACTGAAACACCACTAGTTTTTTTATGTTTTATTTTCTATCTACATTTTATTCCTACTTGCTTTTATTCTGTTTTATTTTGCTATATTTTAATCATGTAAAGCATTTTGCATTGTCTTTGTACTGAATTGTGCTATATAAATACATTTGCCTTTGCCTTATATTCTGTGTCACACCTGAGTTTTTATATCCAGCATTTTCCATGAGTGGTGAAAAAGCATCCTCCATCTGGTGCAAGTTATACATTTACTGACTAAAATGTTAGGCAGTGTTATGGAAATATATAATCAGTTTTTGTGTTAATCATATATTTTTCTTAAAGCAGTAAGAGTTACCTAAGTTTTAAAATAATATGGTTAAACTGAGGACGGAGTGTGCAGGGTCAGGCAACAGGCAATAAATTCACCCAACCGTCTTGTGGGATAGTAGGCAAAGTGGGAATCACATGAGGTTTTATGGTGGGTACCCATCAAGGAGGTTGATGGTGAAAGCTTTTTAATTGTTCTTGATGCTTATCTTAGTAAACTCCTAGAACACCTGTTAAAATATATCAAGAACCTGGCGCCTTGTTTGACACTGGAATGTGGATCTGTTTTGCTTCTGAGAAGACAAGCACCGATAGAGACTGAGTGTGCATATAGACTTCACCCACCTTGTCAATCATGCAACCGGTACAGAAGGGTGGAATCCACCGTATTACTACATGAGCTTTAGGATAACGTCGTAAGTGTGTGTCTCCTCTTGGAATTCCAATTGTAATAAATATATGTATATTTAAAGTGTTTTGTCTCTGATAATTGTTTTCTTCCTTTGCTGCCAAATTTACAAACTGTGTGAGTCGGGCCGTAGTGAATGAGACAAAACTATAGGCCACCACATCAGATCTGGTGCCGTGACCCAGATTTGGTAGTAAGTGGAAGGACTTTTTGAATCGGCTACGAAGCAGGAATCATCACACAGCATCACAGGTTTGACCCAAAAAAAGGTAAGGGGATTTTATTCTCCTATTGGCTGAATTAGACGTAGGCTAAATCAAGTGGTGCTGTGGATGAAAAACTGTCTTCTCAAAATGTCAGAGACCAAACCACGAGGATTTGGAGGGTTGCACGTACTTTATGTTGAAACCGAGGAAAGGTTGAATGAGATTTATATTTAAGTTTATGTTGAAAACTTAAAATAAAATAAGATAAAAACTATAAAATATAAGTAAAGACAAAAAATAGGAGATCGAAAAGAGAGAGCGAGATGGATCACATTGGATATGATTCATGTTACATACTCTGATATGGTAGGTGGCGGTATGCACCTAAAAGTCATGGTTGCAATCTGCCATTGCATCCTGGCCTCCCTTCACTGGTTGCCTGTTTATCTTAGAGTTCAGTTTAAAGAACTTTTGTTTGTTTTTTAAGTTTTAAACAGCTTTGCCCACCTTACTTAAATGAGCTTCTCCTTCACCTTTACACCCCTGCTTGCTCATTCACGTCTGCTGACCAACTGCTTACAGTCATTCACAGATCTGAGCAGAGGCTTAGAGGGAACAGGGCCTTCTCTATTGGGTCCCGCTAAGTTATAGAACGACCTTTGTACATTTGACAAGCCCCTCTGCTGTCCAGTTTTAATACGAGTCTTAAAACCTATTTTCACTCATTGGCCATCAACCTTACTGAGATTTTATCTTTCTCAAGTTTTCTTGGTACTTGTATTTCTGCTGTGCTGGCTGGTTCTATTATGTTTGATATCAAGTTTTTTTATTATTAATTATTATCATTATTGCTTTAAACTGTTGAGTCTTTACCAGTCACTTTATTAGATGTTATTTTGTTTTACCTCGTGTTAAAGTGCTATTTAAATAATGATGACAATGATGATGATTATGATCACAAGAAACTTTTGCCTCACCTCCCAGAAGCTGGATAGAAAAGACAAAAACGTTTTTCACACCTCACTTAGTAACTCAAGGAATTATTTTAAACTAAATATTTTAGGCTCAAATATTAAACTGTTTATTGGTTGTTGTTTTTTTAAATCCAACCGTTATGTTTAGTAATTTCTGCCAAAAGCTGCAGCATTTTGATTTAATCCATCTGAATGCAGTATTTGCAAGCCATACTCTGATTGTATGGAAAGAGACCTGTCTGTGATTGGCTGGTGGAGTGGACAGTTTTTGAAGTCACGAGTCGAGCGAGTGCACAGCTGGTGTTGAGCGTGGAAGGATCAGGTTGAGCGCGCGAGCAGACATGGAACCGAGCGCGAGCATAGTGGTTTGAGAAGAGTTTATCAGAGTTGAGCGCGCCAAACAGGTTTTGAGTGTGCTCACGTGATATTTAATACCTGTCTCACTGAGTGCTCCAACAAAAGGCACAAATATCGCTCCAGAAAAGGGTATATGCAATGCTGACTGAAAAATAAGTGGGTATACGCTGTATACCCGCGTATACCCTGGACTACACCACTGGCTGTCTGACTTCATGTGAGATGGTAAAGCATTGACACCTGTTGTGCAAAGCTTTTTTTTTTTTTTAACAAACACTGCAAAATCCTTCGTTATCTCTACTGTCAACAGGCAGCAGCCATGTCCCGAATTCCTCGAAGTTTTCTAAAAAAAAAAAAAAAAAAAAAAAGGCATTTTAAATGCCACAGGTTATCACAATTAATGACTTTTAATGCCAATTGAGGCCTTAATTTAAAAAATAATAACTGAATGACAATGCTTTTTAATGCCCAGCGGAAACCCTGTCTGACTGATTGTTGATTAATACTGCAGCAACTGGTTGGAACACAATAGGACCTATTTCAGATCATGATTCTGTACTACACATGCAACCAAGAGTTTTCCTTAAAAGCTGCAGTAGGGAGTTTCGAGAAAACGGTGGATTTAGCTGGAAAATTTAAACAAGCCAACCTTCCAGGTGTAGGTGTACCCTAAGTCAGAGTATGTCCAAGAAAGAATTTCACCACGGTAACACGTGGTGACCATAAAACATTGATTCTTTTTAGCTTGCTTTTTGTCATCACTCTCCTCTTTACCTTTTTTGTCTTAGCAGGTGCTGTTCAAGAAATTGGCAGTTTCTCTGCAAAGCATGTTGTTTCTCCACCATTTCTCTGCACATCTGAAGCTTGTACGACAGTATGCACTGTGTGGGGAAGCACGTCTACATGCGTCATTGAGGAAAGACATTCCTAAGTCACTAAGACATTCCTGCTGGCTCTGACTGGTCGTTTCTATCCAGGAGCGGTGTATTTCTGCAAATGGCAGTAAGACCACTGGGATGAGGCAGACAAGCAAATCATATGTCTAATATTTTACTATCAAGACATAGTGACAGTTTTAACAATTATGTAAAAAATATACTTTCAAAAAAGTTACATACTGCAGCCTTAATTTACGTTTTCCTTTCACATCATATATGTGGATCCAGCAAGATCAATAGCCAAGTGTGTTTTCGAGTATCAAGATATTGTATAACCAATTCACAGCATCATCTCAGCAATTTTAATAAGGTGTGTTTGGGGAATTTCCCCTCTAAAAAGGCAGAGTTCTGTTTCAGTCCTCACGCTCCGTATCCAAATGGATTCAGCGCTTTAAAATACAAACAAGTTGTGCTTCAACCTTAACATGTTAATTTCTGTTCCAGACTTTGGATAAATGTATTTCTCACATTAGATGGAGACTCAAGGATAATTCAATGGGTCTGCTTTCTCTGAAAGCACAGACTGTGTCATATCACATCACACGCCCTCCACAATGCCATCACAGCTTTACACTCAAAGAGGCAAGTGGCTGGTGACGTTCTCCCAAGGTGGATCATTGGTGATTCAACTGCTATCATCTATTCTATATGGGGATGTTTCACCTGATCAGGAGGCATGAAGAACACATGTAGGTAACAGACAAAGTATGACCTGAAGGAAGCATTTGCACCGATTCATTGGTATGTGTGTTGCGCTCTGGTGTTCCTTCTGGGTATGATGGCCTCTTAATGCCAACCATTTCAATCCCCATCCCTTTTCTGAATGGATACATCATTCATCAGTGCCATGGAACCATTTTACTGACATCAACTAAAACAGCAACATTTCAAAATATCCAACCATCTCTTTTAGGTGAGGAAACCTATTATAGCCTTTATCAAATTGACAGAAAAATGTTGGAATTCAAGTTTATTTCATATACTGACCCATTCGTATTAAAGAGCATTCCGCTGAAAAGCTGGCTGGGGGAGGTTTGACGTGGAGCATGAGCAACTCTTTGAAGTGACTCTCATCCAGGATAACATGGTATGATCCACCAGTCTCTCTGGTCAGCACCGTGCACACTCGGACCTCCGCCGAGAGCCCAATTACTGACACTCGTACCTTCAGAGACTTAAGGGTCTACAAGAAGAGATAGAAAGGTGATCTATGGCCCTTGCTGCCAAACAACTAGAATGTGTTCTAACAATTAACAGAGAACATAAAGGTATTAACTATTTCACAGAAAAAAGCAGAAGCTGTTGTCTCAATTAGCTAAAGGAAATAAACCAGGTAAGTGGCAGCAGGATGTGAACCTCAACACAGACAGCAGACACAGGAAAGTTAGGACCCAGTTCATGAAAGATACACTGGGCAGTTACTTTAAATAAAGAAAAAGTCACATTGTAACGTTTGCAATTTGAACAGCACATTATAAATAATATATGCATAGTGTAATAGTCAATGATATAATGGTCAGTAAGGCGAGTCCAGTGCTTACAGACATTTTCATAACTTAGCTTCATTCAATGACCAGTATTTTTAAAATATAAATCTATTCAGGAAGATTATGGGCTCTGTGTCCCAGAGATGGGCTTGTGAAGATGATGGCTGAAGCTGCTAAGATAGAGTCATTAAAGTCAAGCAGGGGCCGAACAGCCACCCAGAAAAGAAGAATGCAAACACAACATAAAACGGCAAATTAAATGTGGTAAATACAGTTAGAGGCAAATTCCTTAATTCTGAAGATTCGATCTGTGGTCTGATCAAACCTGAAAATGTTTGGATGTCATATTCTAAATTAGTTACTTGGTGCCTCAAGACTCAAAGTCAATGTCCCGGAGGAGGGATCACAAAGCCCTGATCTCAGACCATTTGTGGACCGAACTGAATAGATCTGTGTGAACAAGGTGGCCTACAGCCCTGGCTCGGTTACACTGGCTGTCAGGAGGAGCAGGCCAAACTTCCTGCTGACAACTGTGAGAAGCTTGTGGATGGAAAGCACAAGCTTCTCACAGAACTGCCTGACCTGAGTCACACAGTATAAAAGGAAACTCTATAAACTATACAGTGTAAAGAAAGTGGAAGAAAAATCTCTCATTTTGACTTAGCCAATCCTAACCTACCTAAAACAGATTTAAAGGGGGCATGTCATGCTTTTAAATTCTTCCTTTTCACACTGACATCATCCAGTTGTGGTATAGATAAAGTGGAACTGGGATGCTTCGGTCTGAATTCCTCATTATTGTTGCCCCACAGCCTGTTCTGAGTTTGCATTGGAGAGCAACTTCTGGTGCAGTCTCTTCAAACACAAATAAGGCACTTCACCCACCCACCCAATAGAGATTAGAGAGAACTGAACAGCTTGAAAAATTGGACCCAAACATAATCTAAAGATCCTCCTGGATCTCCAGGAGGATGTAGTCCTCAAAAGAGTTCAAAAGAGGACAAATTGTTGGTGCACGTCTTGCTGGCGCATCTGTGACCAAGACAGCAAGTCTTTGTGATATGTATCAAGAGCCACAGAATCCAGGGTAATGTCAGCATACCATCAAGAAGGACGAACCACATCCAACAGGATTAACTGTGGACACAAGAGGAAGCTGTCTGAAAGGGATGTTTGGGTGCTAACCCGGATTGTATCCAAAAAACATAAAACCACGGCTCCCCAAATCACGGCAGAATTAAATGTGCACCTCAACTCTCCTGTTTCCACCAAAACTGTCCGTCGGGAGCTCCACAGGGTCAATATCCACGGCCGGGCTGCTATAACCAAACTTTTGGTCACTCGTGCCAATGCCAAACGTCGGTTTCAATGGTGCAAGGAGCGCAAATCTTGGGCTGTGGACAATTTGAAACATGTATTGTTCTCTGATGAGTCCACCTTTACTGTTTTCCCCACATCCGAGAGAGTTACGGTGTGGAGAAGCCCCAAAGAAGCGTACCACCCAGACTGTTGCATGCCCAGAGTGAAGCAAGGGGGTGGATCAGTGATGGTTTGGGCTGCCATATCATGGCATTCCCTTGGCCCCATATTTGTGATAGATGGCTGCGTCACTGCCAAGGACTACCGAACCATTCTGGAGGACCATGTGCATCCAATGGTTCAAACATTGTATCCTGAAGGAGGTGCCGTGTATCAGGATGACAATGCACCAATATACACAGCAAGACTGGTGAAAGATTGGTTTGATGAACATGAAAGTGAAGTTGAACATCTCCCATGGCCTGCACAGTCACCAGATCTAAATATTGAGCCACTCTGGGGTGTTTTGGAGGAGCGAGTCAGGAAACATTTTCCTCCACCAGCATCACGTTGTGACCTGGCCACTATCCTGCAAGAACCCTCTGACCACTGTGCAGGACTTGTATATGTCATTCCCAAGACGAATTGACGTGTATATATACATACATATACACACATATATATATACACACACATATATATATATATATATATACACACACACATACATACACACACACACATACATACATATATATACACACACACATACATACATATATATACACACACACATACATATATATATATATATATATATATATATATATATATATATATATAAATATATATATATATATATATATATATATATATATATATATATATATATATATTCCTCGTGTTTGCAGGCTCTTTGGTCCCTCAGTGTTCGGTTTCAACTCTTGCCCGCCTTCCTGGGCCCCCTCCACCCGCCCGGCGTGGGGATTCTGGGCCGTCCGGTGTCCGGCCTTGTGTGGGGGGGGGGGGGGGGGGGGGGGGGGGGGCGGGGGGGTACTGTCAGGATGCAGCTTATTGGCTGCAGGCTGAGCCTCTCTCCCTCTCTCTTATTCCTGCGCAGCCTGATCGGTTTCACCTGGCAGGCTGCAATTAACCCACAACTGCTTCCACCTGTTTCCACCGCTTTATAAGACTCACCTCTTTCTCTTCCCGTCGCCGGTCCATAGCGTTCACTCCCGCTCAGTCTCTGCCAGTATTCTTGTCAGCTCCGTTTTGTTACCGTCAGCCTGAAGACTCCGTTCAACCTGGTTTTTGTTACAGTCAGCCCATAGACTTTCCGTCAGTTTGTTTTCTCCAGAACACGGCTCCGATGTTCAGCTCTCCCCTGCACGGCTCTGATGTTCAGCTCTCCACTGCACAGCTCTGATATTCAGCTCTCCAGAACACGGCTCAGACGTTCAGCTCTCCTGTGCTCGGCTCAGACGTTCTGCCCTCCAGTACACGGCTCCGACGTTCAGCTCTCCACTGCACGGCTCAGACGTTCTGCTCTCCACTGCACGGTTCTGATGTTCAGCTCTCCACTGCACGGCTCAGACGTTCTGCCCTCCAGTGCACGGCTCTGAGGTTCGGCTCTCCAGCGCTCGGCTCTGATGCTCTGCTCTCCAGCGCTCGGCTCTGATGCTCTGCTTTCCAGCACTCGGCTCAGATGTTCTGCTCTCCAGTGTTCGGCTCCAGAGTTCCTCCCGGTCAGTCTCTCCACACTCCTCCTGCCGGCCAGCTTCTACACCCTTCACCTCCGTCCGTTGAAAGACTCTGGTCTCATCATCCATCTTCCACACTATTCAATAAAAACTCACTCATAAGAACTGACTCTGTGTGTGCGTGCTGTGTCCGGGTTCATCCCAGAAAAATATATCATAACATTATGGACCGGCCAAGGGATGAACCCGAGCACGCACAGAGCCTGGTGTAGAAGCTGATAGGATCTGCCTCGCCTCCGGTTCGTCTCGCCTGGGTCGCAAAGTTGCGACGCCACGCTTCTGTCTCGTCTTGCCTGGGTCGCTGAGTTGCGACGCCACGCTTCTGTCTCGTCTCGCATGGTCGCGGAGTTGCGACGTCTTGCTTCCTGTTTGTCTGCCGGGGTCGCATCCGCGACGCCCCGCCTCTGACTCTGATTCCTGGATCGCCTTTCGCGAGGTCCGCCTCCCACGCTGCGCAGCAATTAAAAGACGGCGCTCCTCGTCGTCGCTGCCCAGCGTTAACTTTTGCTGCTGCCCATCATATTCAGACTTTGCTGCCCAGCGCCTTCTGGTTTTTGTTTGGAGTTATATTTTGGTGTTGTGTTCTAGTTCTGCTTTTGTTTCTAGTCTTTTTGTATATTTTTTATTGTTTTAGAAGAATTATTTCCGCCATCTGTTCTTTTGTTTTGCCTCAACCTTAGTTTTTGGTTTACTTAGGATTTTTTGGGATTTATGTTGTTTTGAGTATTGTGTTTTATTTTGTTGGTTTTGTCCGGGTTTTTGTGTCCCAGGTTATACTAGTCAATCGGGTTTTTCTTTAGCATCCTAGTTTTTGTTTTTAGTCAGCTAGTTCGGGTTTTTGTTCTCCGTATTCTTGTTTTAGCCATAGCCCTGATTTAGTGTTCTAGGTTTGCCTTTAGTCTTCTGAGTTTTGTTTTTTAGTTCCAGTTTTTTTTTTTTTTTACCTTAGACTCCCTGTTCTGTTCCGTTTCATAGTTTTGCTTTAGCGTTTGGTTCCTTTCCTAGTTGTCAGTCTTGTTTTGATTTGTTTGTAGATCCGGTTTTAGTCCCTGTCTAGCCCCCGTAATTTCTGTCCTAGCCCTGTAGTTTTAGTCTTGTTCTGTATTTGTTTTTTCTTTATTAAGTTTTGTTTGTCTTTATTTTTCCCCCCCTTAGTATTTATGTGTTTGGGTTCCTGCGCCATCTGGGTTCCTGCGCTGTATGGGTTCCTGCGTTGGATGGAGTCCAGCGCTTTTAAAGGTCCCTGCGCTCTCTAAGGTCCCTGCGCTTTCTAGGTCCCTACACCCATCTGTTTTCTTTGTTTGTTTTTGCTCTGTTTAGGTCAGTTTAGTTCCCTTCAGTAGTTGTTTTGTTCTGTCTTGCCCTAGTGTCTCTGTTCTGTTCCCCTAGCCCTCTTGTTGTTCCCCTGTTTTAGGCGCATGCAGGTCACCGCCAGAGCCCTCCGGCGCTCCCATGTCGCCGGCTGAGCCCTCTGGTGTGCCAGACTGTCGCTGCCCTGCGCATGCAGGTCGCCGCCAGAGCCCTCCGGCGCTCCTATGTCGCCGGCTGAGCCCTCTGGTGCGCCAACCTGTCGCTGCCCAGCGCACGCAGGTCGCCGCCAGAGCCCTCCGGTGCTTAAAGTCGCTGTCTGTGCCCTCTGGCGCCACTGGCCTCTTGCTGCTTAGCTTACCCTCTAGTTCCTGGTGTTTACGTTTAGCTTGATTCCCCGGCGTGTTTAGACGCCCTTTGTTCTTGGTTCCCCGGCGTGTTAGGACGCCCTCTGATTCTCGGTTCCCCGGCGTGTTAGGACGCCCTCTGATTCTCGGTTTCCCGGCGTGTTAGGACGCCCTCTGATTCATGGTTCCCCGGCGTGTTAGGACGCCCTCTTTTCTCTGTTCCCCGGCGTGTTAGTACGCCCTCCGTTCTTGTTCCCTGGTGTTTTAGATATTCCTGTTTCCCTTCACGCCCCGGCAATCTGCTTCCTTGCGCCCCGGCGTTTTTCCTCGCGCCCCGGTGTTCTCCCCACGCCCCGGCGTTCTTTTCCCCAAGCCCCGGTGTTTCCCTCACACCCCGGCGGGTGTCCCTCTGGCGTTGTCGCACGCCTGTTCTTCCCTCTGGCGTTGTCGCACGCCTGTTCTTCCCTCTGGCGTTGTCGCACGCCTGTTCTTCCCTCTGGCGTTGTCGCACGCCTGTTCTTCCCTCTGGCGTTGTCGCACGCCTGTTCTTCCCTCTGGCGTTGTCGCACGCCTGTTCTTCCCTCTGGCGTTGTCGCACGCCTGTTCTTCCCTCTGGCGTTGTCGCACACCTGTTCTTCCCTCTGGCGTTGTCGCACGCCTGTTCTTCCCTCTGGCGTTATGTACGCCCGTTCCTTCCCTCTGGCGTTAAGTACGCCCATTCCTTCCCTTTGGCGTTAAGTACGCCCATTCCTTCCCTTTGGCGTTAAGTACGCCTGTTCCTTCCCTTTGGCGTTAAGTACGCCCGTTCCTTCCCTTTGGCGTTAAGTACGCCCGTTCTTTCCCTTTGGCGTTAAGTACGTCCGTTCTTTCCTTCTTGGCGTTTTCGTACACCTATATTTTCCCCTTGGCGCTGTCATGCGTCCGTTTTGCCTCGGCGTTTCCCTCACGCCCCGGCAAACTTCTCCCTAGTGCCCCGGCGTTTCCCTCACGCCCCGGCGAGTTTCTCCCTTGCGCCCCGGCGATTCCCTCACGCCCTGGCGAACTTCTCCCTTACGCCCCGGCGGTTCCCTCACGCCTCGGCGATCTCGTCCCTTGGGCCCCAGCGCTCCTCTCACGCTCCAGCGTTGTGTCTCCTTGGCGTTTCCACACGCCCGCTCCTTGGCGTTTCCACACGCCCGTTCCTTGGCGTTTTCACACGCCCGTTCCTTGGCGTTTTCACACGCCCGTTCCTTGGCGTTTCCACACGCCCGTTCCTTGCCCTTGGCGTTTTCGCACGCCCGTTCCTTTCCCCCGGTGTCTCTGTACGTTAATTGTGCTCCAGCGTTTTCTTGCGCTGTTGAGCTCTGACGTGTCAGTCCGCCTGTCCTTTCCCCCTTGGCGTTTCATACGCCCGTTCCTTCCCTAGGCTTTTCTGTACGCCCGTTGCCTTCCTTAGCGCTGCCGTTGGTCCGTCCCTTCCCTTTGGCACTGTCGTGCGCCCGTTCCTTCCCTTTTGGCGCTGTCGTGCGCCCGTTCCTTCCCTTTGGCGCTGTCGTGCGCCCGTTCCTTCCCTTTGGCGCTGTTGTGCGCCCGTTCCTTCCCTTTGGCGCTGTTGTGCGCCCGTTCCTTCCCTTTGGCGCTGTGTCGCGCCCGTTCAGTCCCTTTGGCGCTCTGTCGCGCCCGTTCATTCCCTTTGGCGCTCTGTCGCGCCCGTTCATTCCCTTTGGCGCTGTGTCGCGCCCGTTCATTCCCTTGGGCGCTGTGTTGCGCCCGTTCATTTCCTTGGGCGCTGTGTCGCGCCCGTTCATTCCCTTGGGCGCTGTGTTGCGCCCGTTCATTTCCTTGGGCGCTGTGTTGCGCCCGTTCTTTCCCTTTGGCGCTGTGTTGCGCCCGTTCTTTCCCTTTGGCGCTGTGTTGCGCCCGTTCCTTCCCTTTGGCGCTGTGTAGCGCTCGCTTTTTCCCCCGGCGCAGTCAAGCATTCGTGCCTTTCCCTGATGTGCCGCCCCCTGGTTGTGCTTTGGCACATCAGTGTTCTCTAGCTCCTTGGTTCCCCCGTGTTCTTTGGCTCCTTGATTCCCCGCTGTTCTCTAGTTCCTTGGTTCCCCGTGTTCTCTGGCCCCTTTGGTTCCCCGTGTTCTCTGGCCCCTTTTGGTTCCTCGTGTTTGCAGGCTCTTTGGTCCCTCAGTGTTCGGTTTCAACTCTTGCCCGCCTTCCTGGGCCCCCTCCACCCGCCCGGCGTGGGGATTCTGGGCCGTCCGGTGTCCGGCCTTGGGGGGGGGTACTGTCAGGATGCAGCTTATTGGCTGCAGGCTGAGCCTCTCTCCCTCTCTCTTGTTCCTGCGCAGCCTGATC